>NC_053435.1:49783055-49833456 GCF_007990345.1 Gossypium hirsutum | reverse complement strand
TTTTCCCTGAACTAGACTCATATGTCCATCTACATCTTTTTCTAGAATTTTGGTTGGCCAATTAGTACAGTTTATTAGTCAAAGTCTCACATGTTACAGGGATCGACTACCCTGACCTTTGCGCATTACGACTTGGATATCTCCTTGTACAGGGCTTCCAATACTGATGCCGTTTGTTTCTATAGAAACTAGACTCAGAGAGGAATCTATCCATATATGGTATGACTTCTAATTATCTCTGGTTAATTTGTAATGAATTTCCAAAGTCGGAACAGGAATCCAGAAACCGTTCTGGCCTGTCTCACGAGAACCTGAATATCTCTTAACATACTATCCGTATGATTGTTTCGTTACTTTCCTATGAAAGTAGATTCATCAAGGTTTGTTTACATAATTTATTCACTATTTAATTCCCTTCCTACTATTTTTAGTGATTTTCCAAATCTACATCACTGCTGCTGTCAGCATCTGCCTTTAAGGTAGACTTTACCTATTTCATGGTTTCCATGATTCAACTAGCCCTTTTTGCATAAATAGCACAATTTATGAAAGTGATTAACCATCCCATGGCCAATCCTTGTCAAGCATATCCACACCAAATGATTATAACAATATACTCAAACACATATAAGCCATTTTCGCATGGCTATCCAAAATTTATACATGTCCAAAGGGTCCACGACCCACAACAAACGGGTAGTCCTATACATGCCATTTCGAAGTTCAACCAAAATTGTACCAAAAGGGGGCTTTGATAGTGTGGGCGACTTGACCTCAAGATCCCGAGTCCGATAGCTGGAGAACCAAATCTATAAAACAGAGGAGCAATGAAACGGAGTAAGCAATTTATGCTTAGTAAGTTTTGAGCAAGGAATTCCAGCACAACAAAAGTATAGCATTCATATAGCTAAACGGATAATTTCATATGCACAAATTTACGATATCGTACTTGCTTCACATTATCAACCCTTATGTACATACACAAAAGATCAACTAGCCAAAGGCCGGTAGCTCGTTTATCAACTGAGCAAATACTTATTGTAAGGGCTCAACTAAATTCAAGCACATACGAAACATACCTCAATGTTGGGATGTTTCGAGAGTATTAACTGGAATTTTACAGCAAGTTCATTCATTCCCAAAATCACGTACCTTCGGAATTTAACCGGATATAGCTACTCGTTCAAATGCCTTCGGGACATAGCCCGGTTATAGTAATTCGCACAAATGCTTCGCGACTTAACCCGGATTTAGTAACTCGCACAAATGCCTTCGGGACTTAACCCGGATTTAGTAACTCGCACAAATGCCTTCGGGACTTAACCCGGATTTAGTAACTCGCACAAATGCCTTCGGGCTTAGCCCGGAATTAGTATCTCGCACAAATGCCTTTGGATCTTAGTCCGGATATTGTCACTTAGCACAAGCCTTCGGACTTAGCCCGGACAGCATTCAAATAACCATGCACATTTAACAATAAATCATGGCCCATTCGTATTTCATTTTCGTTAGCAAAACTCAAACACAAGACATTTATCATTCTTGCAAATTCGGCTCAATAGCCACACAAAGAGCATGATTTTAATTTGCTCAAAACATGATCTAATCACATCATAATTTAAGCTCTTTTACTCAAGAACTTACCTCGGGTGTTGTCGAACGATTTCGATAGCTATTCGACCACTTTTTCCTTCCCTTTATCGGATTTAGTTCCCCTTTGCTCTTGAGCTTAATTAAACAAATAAATTGATTTAATCATTTGAGCATCGAAAAGAGGAACACAAGGCACTTAGCCCATATTTATACATTAGACATTAAAGTCACATATGTACGGAATCATGAATCAAACTCAACATTTTAGCTAATTTTTCCCCCTTGGCAGAATATGCATGTCTATTTTGGGGCCGATTTCAACACTTAATACATTCTACAAGTATGGTCACTTGTATTGACTAAACACCCTTTTGTTTCAAGTTCAAAACTTGGCTAATACACACATATACACACTAGTAAAGCATCCTCTCCCTTTCCATCAATTTAACACATGCATTGCTCATTAACATGCAAAAGTTATATTCGGCCTTAGCACACAACTTGCTAGCCGATTCTTCTCCATTTAGCAACCAATGCACATATGTGCTCACTCAAAAATGCTAAAAAGGAGGTTCAAGAATCATCAAGCCACCATCCATGCATCATTAACAAGCTTCATATTTAGCATGCAATGGCATTAACACAAACTCCACCTAGGCCGAATCTTAACTCATCCTCATGCCTCATCACCACAACATCAAACATCAACCAAGAATGATGCATCCATGGCCGAGTGTCATTTCCATCACATAGCAAGATTTAGACCATGGGCTAGGTAGAACTCAAGCTAACAACTAAAACATGCATGCATCTCATGGACCATCATCAAACATACCTTAGCCTAGCTACATGCATGGCCGAACCTCTTCAACCTTTCTTCTTCCTTCCTCCTTAAAATTTTTGGCCAAGGATGAACCAAAGGATGAGCATTTTTTTTCTTTGTTTTTTTCCTTCTAGTTTCGGCTAAATGAAGATGAGAAAGGATGAACAAAAATTTTCTCCTTTCTTTTCTTTAGCTCACGGCAATGGGGGGGGGAAACAACTACACACATTTTTTTTTTGTATTCATCATACTCCTTTTCATTATTTTATGCCCATGCCCCTTATTTTATTTTTTTCCTACATACCTCACTAGGGCAACATGTTCCCAACATGTTTCCACCCATAGCATGGCCAACCACTAGCTCAAATTTTGGGTAATTTGACATGCAAACCCATCATTTTCACAACATGCATTAATAGACCATTTTAAATTAGCCTATCATATTTTCACCATGTCTCATATCAATCCCTATTTAATAATTTCTCATGCAATTGGCAAAATTGGAGAATGAAACTTCCACATACTCATGTACACACATAATAAGCATAGAATATGGAAATCAATTATTTTATGACTCGGTTTTGTGGTCCCGAAACCACTTCCCGACTAGGGTCAATTTTGGGCTGTCACAACTCTCCCCCACTTAAGAAATTTTGTCCCCGAAAATCTTACCGGTAAATAGGTTTGGGTATCGTTCTTTCATCGAGCTCTCGGTTTCCCAAGTAGGTTCCTCGATCCCGTGTTTGAGCCATAACACCTTAACTAACGGAACCCTTTTGTTTCGCAACTCTTTCACTTCACGAGCTAGGACACGCATCGGTTCTTTTTCATAACTCATGTCGGCTTGAATTTCAACCTCTGATGGGCTAATTATATGCGATGGATCAGATCGATAGCGTCGAAGCATCGAAACATGAAAGACGTCGTGAATCTTTTCAAGATCAGGGGGCAAAATCAATCTATACGCAACCAGACCAACTCGTTCGGAGATTTCGTACGGCCCAATAAATCTCGGGCTCAACTTGCCCTTACGGCAAAACCTGAGTACCTTTTTCCAAGGCGAAACTTTAAGGAACACTTTATCTCCCACCTGATATTCAATGTCCTTTCGTTTCAAATCCGCATACGATTTTTGACGATCTGTGGCTGCTTTCAGACTTTCACGGATTACCTTTACTTTCTGTTCGGCATCCTTAATCAAATCAACTCCGAAAATTTTACTTTCACCGAGCTCGGTCCAAAACAATGGTGTACGGCATTTACGACCGTACAAAGCCTCGTAAGGTGCCATCTTAATACTTGATTGAAAACTATTATTGTAAGCGAATTCAATCAAAGGTAAATACCGTTCTCATGAACCACTGAACTCGAGGATGCAACATCTCAACATATCCTCAAGTATCTGAATTATCCGCTCAGATTGACCATCGGTTTGGGGATGAAAAGCAGTGCTAATATGCAGCTTGGTACCCAAAGCTTCTTGCAATTTCCTCCAAAATCGCGAGGTGAATCTCGGATCTCTATCCGACACGATAGAAATAGGTACCCCGTGTAATCTCACAATCTGAGAAACGTACAATTCAACTAGTCTATCCAATGAAAAATCCATACACACGGGGATAAAGTGAGCCGACTTAGTCAGTCTATCGACAACAACCCAAATCGCATCCTTCTTACTTGTTGACAATGGCAGTCCGGACACAAAGTCCATTGTGACTCGATCCCATTTCCACTCGGGTATCATGATCGGCTGAAGTAATCCTGAAGGCACTTGATGTTCCGCTTTCACTTGTTGACATATTAAACATCTCGAAACAAGGTCGGAGATGTCTCGTTTCATACCATGCCACCAAAACCAACGTTTCAAATCGTTGTACATTTTCGTACTCCCCGGGTGACTTGACATTCGGCTACAATGGGCTTCGTTCAGAATCATCGAAATGAGTTCCGAACTCTTTGGAACACACAAAAGACTTCTGAACCTCAAACAATCATCATCATCAATTTGAAACTCCGATTCCTTGTTCGGAGCACACTCAGCCCGTTTTGCAACCAATTCATCATCAACTTTCTGGGCTTCACGAATTTGATGAATCAATAATGGTTTGGCTTTTAATTCAGCAACTAACACATTGTCAGGTAGAACAGACAAATGCACATTCATTGCTCGTAAAGCAACCAATGACTTCTGGCTTAAGGCGTCCGCAACCACATTAGCCTTTCCCGGGTGGTAATCAATGACAAGCTTGTAATCTTTCAACAACTCAAGCCAACGTCTTTGTCGCAGATTTAAGTCTCTTTGAGTCATCAAATATTTGAGACTTTTGTGATCCGAAAATACATGGCACTTTTCACCAAATAAGTAATGTCGCCATATTTTTAAAGCAAATACGATGGCAGCTAGTTCAAGATCATGGGTCGGATAATTTTTCTCATGTGGCTTTAATTGTCTCGACGCATAGGCCATAACTTGACCTTCTTGCATCGATACGCAACCCAACCCAAGTAGGGATGCGTCACGATAAATGACAAACTCTTTGCCTGATTCGGGTTGCACTAAAATTGGAGCTTCAGTCAAATGAGTTTTCAGTTGATCGAAACTTTTCTGACATTTCTCCGTCCATTCGAACTTAACATCCTTTTGAAGTAGCTTCGTCATTGGTGTGGCTATCATCGAGAAACCTTTGACAAATCGTCGGTAATAACCGACGAGTCCCAGGAAGCTCTGAACTTCGATAATAATTCTTGGAGGCTTCCAGTTAAGTATGGCTGAAACTTTGCTCGGGTCAGCTCGAATACCTGATGCGGATACCACATGACCCAAGAAGCTAACCTCTCTTAACCAAAACTCACACTTACTGAACTTAGCATATAACTGCTTATCTCGCAAAATTTGCACCACTAGCCTCAGATGCTCAGCATGTTCGGTCTCATCTCTTGAATAGACCAAGATGTCATCAATGAACACAACTATGAACCGATCCAAATATGGTCTGAAGATCCGATTCATCAAATCCATAAATACCGCAGGGGCATTAGTGAGCCCAAACGGCATCACTAAGAACTCGTAGTGACCATATCTCGTTCTGAAGGCAGTTCTGGGTATGTCCGAATCTCGAATTCGCAACTGATAATAGCCCGATCTCAAATCCATTTTTGAGAACATTGAGGCTCCCTTCAGTTGGTCGAACAAATCATCGATACGCGGTAACGGATATTTGTTCTTTATCGTCACTTTATTCAGTTGACGATAGTCAATGCACAACCTCATGGTTCCGTCCTTTTTTTTTTCACGAACAATACTGGTGCACCCCAAGGTGAGAAACTTGGTCGAGCAAAACCTCTATCCGTCAATTCTTGCAACTGAGCTTTCAACTCTTTTAACTCGGTTGGTGCCATACGATACGGAGCTATCGAAATCGGCGTAGTCCCAGGTACAAGCTCAATACCAAACTCTACCTCCCGAACAGGTGGTAAACCCGGTAATTCTTCAGGAAAAACATCCGGGTATTCACAAACCACCGGCACAGATTCGGGTTTCTTGTCTAATTCTTTGTCATCCAGTACATACGCAAGGTATGCTTCGCACCCTTTTCTTACATATTTCTGGGCCAACATTGCTGATATTATAGCTGGCATCCCCTCCAAGTCCGTAGACTCAACTCGGATTACTTCGTTAGTTGTGCACCTCAAATCAATAGTCTTGCTTTTGCAATTCACAACCGCATCATGCGCGGTCAACCAATCCAAACCAAGAATAACATCAAATTCATCAAACGGCAAAAGCATCAAGTCCGCCGAAAAACAGGAACCTCGAATTTCTAGGGGACATTTCTTACACACTTTGTCGACAAGCACGTAACGACCCAAGGGGTTTGACACCCGAATTACGAACTCAGTAGACTCAATAGGTAAAGTCTTACTGGATGCTAAGGTTTCACATATGTAAGAATGAGTAGAACCGGGGTCAATCAAAGCAATTACATTAGTATCAAAGAGTGTAAAAGTACCGGTAATAACATCAGGCGAAGAAGCATCCTCGCGGGCACGTATAGCATAAGCTCTAGCAGGCGCACGAGCCTCGGATCTGGTCGTAGCATCTCTAGATCCTCTCTGACCACCACCAGCATTGCCCGTATTTCCAGATGGTCTACCTCGAGCGGTGGTAGCACCCGGTTTCCCACTCTGATTTACATTCTGTTCAGACAACCTCTGGCAATCTTTAATGAAGTGGTCAACCGATCCGCACTTGTAACAGGAGCGGTCAGGGAATCTACAACTCCCCGAATGCCATTTACCGCAATATCGACATTTCGTTCTGTCTCGACGTTCATTCCCAACACTGGCGACCGAAGTGCCTCGTGTACCCAAGGGGGTCGATCACGATCTCGTCTAAAAAGGCCCGAAGTGCCTCTCGACCAGCCCACATCATCTCAAAATTTCTTCGATGCCTGTTGAAGAGACTTTCCCGAAGATCTTTTACGAAACTCTCCAGTTCCCTCATCAACTTTTTGTTTTTCTTTTCTAAGCTCTTCGGCTTTACAAGCTCGCTCGTCCAGTACTACGAACTCTCGTATTTCAAGAATGCCAACGAACATTTTCATATCTTCATTCAGCCCATCCTCGAAGCGTTTACACATGATAGCCTCGGACGAAACACATTCCCGAGCGTATCTACTAAGTCTAACAAATTTTCGCTCGTAATCAGTAACTGACATGGAACCTTGCTTAAGCTCAAGAAATTCCTTTCGTTTTTGATCAAAAAATCTCTGACTGATATACTTTTTCCGAAACTCAGTTTGGAAAAACTCCCAAGTTACTTGCTCTCGGGGCACAACAGAAGTCAGAGTACTCCACCAATAGTAGGCAGAATCGCGTAGCAAGGAGATAGTACACTTTAGGCATTCATCGGGTGTACAAGATAGCTCATCGAGTACCCGGATAGTGTTGTCCAACCAAAATTCAGCTTGCTCGGCATCGTCGCTATCCGTAGCCTTAAATTCAGTAGCCCCATGTTTTCGGATTCTGTCAACTGGGGGCTTATTTGACCTTATTTGGTCAGTTACCGGAGGTATTGTAGGTGCGGGGGTGGTATTAGTCGGGAATGGAGGTTGTGGAACAGCCGTATTAGTTCGAATGTATTGGTTGAACCAATCATTCATCACGCTATAGAAAGCTTGTCTAGCTTCCTCATTCAGGTTACTAGCATTAGGTTGAGAGTCCGCCGGCGCTGTCCCTTGTGCGGGAGCAGGCGCTACACTCTCAAGATCATCAGCTACCTCTCGGTCGGGATCGGGATCCATTACTATAAATAAACACATTTACAATTGTCAGAAATCACCACACTATCAAGTAATCACATAAAATGGCATGTATAGCTAGACCCAACGCATTACGGTAGTCCTAGAATCGACTAAACCGTAGCTCTGATACCAATCAAATGTAACACCCCGAACCCGAGACCGACACCGGAGTCGAACACGAGGTGTTAACAGACGTTAAACCCCTTATAAAAATATTTCTCAGACACTGCCAATCTGCGTACTAGTCGCTTTAAAAATCATATCTTGAGTTTCACAACTCGAAAATAACTTTCGTGATTTTTCCCTGAAACTAGACTCATATGCCCATCTACATATTTTTTTCTAGAATTTTTGGTGGGGCCAATTAGTACAGTTTATTAGTCAAAGTCTCCCATGTTACAGGGATCGACTACCCTGACCTTTGCACATTACGACTTGGATATCTCCTTGTACAGGGCTCCAATACTGATGCAGTTTGTTTCTATAGAAACTAGACTCAGAGCGGAATCTATCCATATATGGTATGACACCTAATTATCTCTGGTTAATTTGTAATGAATTTCCAAAGTCAAAACAGGAAATCCAGAAACCGTTCTGGCCCTGTCTCACAAGAACCTTAATATCTCTTAACATACTATCCGTATGATTGTTTCGTTACTTTCCTATGAAAGTAGATTCATCAAGGTTTTTTTACATAATTTATTCACTATTTAATTCCCTTCCTACTATTTTTAGTGATTTTCCAAATCTACATCACTGCTGCTGTCAGCATCTGCCTTTAAGGTAGACTTTACCTATTTCATGGTTTCCATGATTCAACTAGCCCTTTTTGCATAAATAGCACAATTTATGAAAGTGATTAACCATCCCCATGGCCAATCCTTGTCAAGCATATCCACACCAAATGATTATAACAATATTCTCAAACACATATAAGCCATTTTCGCATGGCTATCCAAAATTTATACATGTCCAAAGGGTCCACGACCCACAACAAACGGGTAGTCCTATACATGCCATTTCGAAGTTCAACCAAAATTGTACCAAAAGGGGGCTTTGATAGTGTGGGCGACTTTGACCTCAAGATCCCGAGTCCGATAGCTGGAGAACCAAATCTATAAAACAGAGGAGCAATGAAACGGAGTAAGCAATTTATGCTTAGTAAGTTTTGAGCAAGGAATTCCAGCACAACAAAAGTATAGCATTCATATAGCTAAACGGATAATTTCATATGCACAAATTTACGATATCGTACTTGCTTCACATTATCAACCCTTATGTACATACACAAAAGATCAACTCAGCCAAAGGCCGGTAGCTCGTTTATCAACTGAGCGAATACTTATTTGTAAGGGCTCAACTAAATTCAAGCACATACGAAACATACCTCAATGTTGGGATGTTTCGAGAGTATTAACTGGAATTTTACAGCAAGTTCATTCATTCCCAAATCACGTACCTTCGGAATTTAACCGGATATAGCTCCTCGTTCAAATGCCTTCGGGACATAGCCCGGTTATAGTAATTCGCACAAATGCCTTCGGGACTTAACCCGGATTTAGTAACTCGCACAAATGTCTTCGGGACTTAACCCGGATTTAGTAACTCGCACAAATGCCTTCGGGACTTAACCCGGATTTAGTAACTTGCACAAATGCCTTCGGGCTTAGCCCGGAATTAGTATCTCGCACAAATGCCTTCGGATCTTAGTCCGGATATTGTCACTTAGCACAAGCCTTCGGGACATAGCCCGGACAGCATTCAAATAACCATGCACAGTTAACAATAAATCATGGCCCATTCGTATTTCATTTTCGTTAGCAAAACTCAAACACAAGACATTTATCATTCTTGCAAATTCGGCTCAATAGCCACACAAAGAGCATGATTTTAATTTACTCAAAACATGATCTAATCACATCATAATTTAAGCTCTTTTACTCAAGAACTTACCTCGGGTGTTGTCGAACGATTCCGATAGCTATTCGACCACTTTTTCCTTCCCTTTATCGGATTTAGTTCCCCTTTGCTCTTGAGCTTAATTAAACAAATAAATTGATTTAATCATTTGAGCATCGAAAAGAGGAACACAAGGCACTTAGCCCATATTTATACATTAGACATTAAAGTCACATATGTACGGAATCATGAATCAAACTCAACATTTTAGCTAATTTTTCCCCCTTGGCCGAATATGCATGTCTATTTTGGGGCCTATTTCAACACTTAATACATTCTACAAGTATGGTCACTTGTATTGACTAAACACCCTTTTGTTTCAAGTTCAAAACTTGGCTAATACACACATATACACACTAGTAAAGCATCCTCTCCCTTTCCATCAATTTAACACATGCATTGCTCATTAACATGCAAAAGTTATATTCGGCCTTAGCACACAACTTGCTAGCCGATTCTTCTCCATTTAGCAACCAATGCACATATGTGCTCACTCAAAAATGCTCAAAAGGAGGTTCAAGAATCATCAAGCCACCATCCCATGCATCATTAACAAGCTTCATATTTAGCATGCAATGGCATTAACACAAACTCCACCTAGGCCGAATCTTAACTCATCCTCATGCCTCATCACCACAACATCAAACATCAACCAAGAATGATGCATCCATGGCCGAGTGTCATTTCCATCACATAACAAGATTTAGACCATGGGCTAGGTAGAACTCAAGCTAACAACTAAAACATGCACGCATCTCATGGAACATCATCAAACATACCTTAGCCTAGCTACATGCATGGCCGAATCTCTTCAACCTTTCTTCTTCCTTCCTTCTTAAAATTTTTGGCCAAGGATGAACCAAAGGATTAGCATTTTTTTTTCTTTGTTTTTTTTTCCTTCTAGTTTCGGCTAAATGAAGATGAGAAAGGATGAACAAAAATTTTCTCCTTTCTTTTCTTTAGCTCACGGCAATGGGGGGGGAAACAACTACACACATTTTTTTTTGTATTCATCATACTCCTTTTAATTATTTTATGCCCATGCCCCTTATTTTATTTTTTTCCTACATACCTCACTAGGGCAACATGTTCCCAACATGTTTCCACCCATAGCATGGCCAACCACTAGCTCAAATTTTGGGTAATTTGACATGCAAACCCATCATTTTCACAACATGCATTAATAGACCATTTTAAATTAGCCTATCATATTTTCACCATGTCTCATATCAATCCCTATTTAATAATTTCTCATGCAATTGGCAAAATTGGAGAATGAAACTTCCACATACTCATGTACACACATAATAAGCATAGAATATGGAAATCAATTATTTTTATGACTCGGTTTTGTGGTCCCGAAACCACTTCCCGACTAGGGTCAATTTTGGGCTGTCACAAACCCACTCACAAATAAAAGCCTACCTTCACAATTAACCCTTAGTGAACCACCTTGAGCCTAACAACCCATTCATTGATTTACCCTCAATATTAACCTATAGCTCATTATTGTTGAAATCCCCTAATTTAATTTGATCCTTATTTTTGTTGAGATTTGAGTTGGAATAGTTGCTTAGTTATGTTTTATTCTATTTTGTAATTTGAATTGTTCTTAAAAAAAATACATGTGTACATATTAGTAGTAGTGATCTTCTGAGATAAAGAAGTTAAATTCCATATTCTGTGAAAAAGCTCTGCTGTATGCAATTGATGACTAGTCATTTTTCTAGTTAGGTAATTTTTCAACTCAATCTCGATTCTAACCCTTTCTTTCAGCTTGTGACCACACCCTCTAACCAAAGCCACGTTACAACCTTCTAAAGACCTTTTGATTGATTTTTCATCTCAATTTATAGTGGTGGAGATTTGATTTTCATGCAAGCATATGGCAATGAATTTTCATTATTGACTATTGAGTGCTTCATTTATTTTACTTAAACATGTCTAGTGATTTGAGTGAATCTTTAGTGAGGATGTAAAACTCTGTGATATATTGAGTCAAAGGTAATTACTTAAATGAGGGGAGACACTTATGTTTTCATGATAAAACTCTCAACTTGGAATGTTTAAAACTTTGATGTTCTTTTAGTTGAATTTTCAATGTATGATTACCTATGGATTATTTTGAGATATTATCGATAGAAATTATAAGTTAAGAAGAATTTATTTTGATTATGAGTTGAAGATTTTGTTTGAAGACAAGCAAATGCTTAAGTGTGAAGGTATTTGATAAACGGTAATTTATATATATTTCTATCCCATGCTTAGCACATTTTATCGATGATTTTTCCTTAAAATTGGTGAATTTGATGCTTTTAATGCCTGAATTTCAAATTTTATACTTAGGTGAGCATATGAGAGTGAAAGGAATGAGAAACGTGCCAAAAATGAAGAAAATGGGCCAACATACGAAATCAACACGGCCTAGACCTCCCCACACGGGTAGACCATATAGCCGTGTCAATTTGGCATAATCGAAGCACGACTCACACGGGTGGACCACACGCCTGTGCCTATTTAACAAGCTTGACCACGGTTTGAAGTAATCGCACACGGGCGTGTCACACGGGTGTGTCCCTATCGAGCCCAAATTGAGTCCAATTCAGAAAAGGCCAATTTTGAGGGTTCTTATGCATCCTAAAGCCTAAAGCCTAAAGCCTAAAGCCTAAAGCCTAAACCCCATAAATACACCCTAGAGGAGGAGGAAAAGGGGGCCACGGAGAAGGAAGCAGGGAATTGCTCAAGGAAAGCCAATTGATCCATCTCAGAAGCCGGATTCATCATCAAGACTGAAGATCTCCCCTCAATTTCCCTTCAAAAGTTTTGCATTTTTCTTTATGTTTTGTATTCATTATTCTTCTGAGATGTTTACCTTTTTAGTTATGAACTAAAACCCCTAAATACCTAAGGGGGATGAAACCTAAGACGGATCTTGTTATTATTATCTGAATTGTATGGTAAATATTTGACTTGTTCTTAATTATGTGTTCTTAATTCTTGTTTTGATATTCCAAGATATTGTTTCAAGTTAAGCTCGTATTCAGAGGAGGAATAGACCCTGTCTAAGAGCACATTTGTCATAATTAAGCAGAGTTGGTTGCGCGCCTAGAGATAGGGTGACAAGATTTTGCCGGATTAGGGTGAAACCTAATAAGGGGATCCATATATCGAGTTAATGCAACCCTAGGGCGTTTATTAGAAAGAGATTTCAATTATTCAAACGAGGGTTAGACGTTATTAGTCTCGAGAGAGATAATAATATAACTTAGGGATATCTATGGAACAAGTTGAATGAATAAATCATCCGATTCAGAGTCAAATAACGAGTGAAGTCTAGGTGGAATTTTCCTTAGGTATTGTCTTAATCGATCAAGTTTTCCAAAAAGTATTTTCCTCAAATTTCTTTTCTGTGATTTCTTAGTTTAGTTAATTAGTTAGATAAACAAAACTCTTTTATTTTTTTAGGCTAGATAATAAAAAGAAAGTTATTACTAGTACTTTTAGTTCCTTTGGGTTCGATAATCCGGTCTTGCTAAAGCTATACTACTGTTCGATAGGTAAACTTGCCTTCATCATGATAATAGTTGCCTTCATCATGATAATAGTTAGCTTCAAGAATGATTCATTATAAATATTTAAAACCTGTCACGAATATCACATATCAACTATCACCCAGGAAAGGCTAACGTTGTTGCTGATGCTTTAAGCTGAAAGTCACTATTTGCTTTGCGTGCAATGAATACGCATATGGCCATGTCTGATGATGGTTCGATAGTAGCTGAATTGAAAGGTAAACCTTTATTTGTTCAACAAATATGTTATGCCCAGAAGGTTGATAATGAATTGATTGCAAAATGAGCTCAGTGTGAGACGGATGCTAATTCAGTGTTCAGAGTTGATGCTGATTACTGTTTGAGATTCAAAGACCGAATATGCGTTCTGAGGAATTCAGAGTTGATTCAGATGATTTTGAATGAAGCACATAGTAGTCGATTATCTGCTCACCTTGGTAGTACAAAGATGTATAATGATTTGAAACAGCTTTACTAGTGGCATGGTATGAAATAAGACATTTCTAACTTTGTTGCAAGGTGTTTAGTCTGTCAACAAGTAAAAGCTGAACATCAGGTGCCTTCAGGATTGCTTCAGCCTATCATGATACCAGAGTGGAAGTGGGATAGAGTCACGATGGATTTTGTATCTGGTTTACCGTTGACACCGAGCAAGAAAGATGTAATCTGGGTTGTTGTTGATAGATTGACTAAATCGACTCATTTTGTTCCGATACGTACAGACTACTCACTTGATAAGCTAGCTGAATTGTATGTTTCTCAGATTGTGAGATTACATGGTGTCCATATATCTATTGTTTCGGATAGAGATCCGAGGTTTACATCGCGGTTTTGAAAGAAACTGCAAGATGCACTAGGTATGAAATTACATTTTAGTACTTCTTTCCATCCACAAATAGATGGCCAGTTTGAGTGAATCATTCAGATACTTGAGGATATGTTGAGATGTTGAATTCTTGAGTTCGAAGGTACATAGGAATGATACCTGCCTCTGATTGAATTTGCATATTATAACAGCTATCAATCGAGTATCAAAATGGCACCTTATGAGGCTTTGTATGGTTGTAAATGTCGTACGCCATTGTACTGGACTGAGCTCAGTGAAAATAAGATACACGGGGTTGACTTGATTAGAGAAACTGAAGAGAAAGTGAAAGTGATCCGTGAAAGTATGAAAGCAGTGTCAGATCCTCAGAAATCTTATGCGGACTTGAAATGTAAATATATAGAGTTTTAGATCAGAGATAAAGTTTTCTTGAAAGTCTCACCGTGGAAGAAAATACTCAGATTCAATCGTAAAGGCAAATTGAGCCCGAGGTTTATTGGGCCGTATGAATTTATAGAACGTATCGGGCCGATTGCTTACAGATTATCGTTACCACCTGAGTTAGAAAAGATCCACAATGTATTCCATGTTTTGATGCTCCATAGATATCGGCCTGACCCTTCACATGTGATTAGTCCGACTGAGGTTGAGATTAAACCCAATATAACGTACGAAGAAGAACCGATTCGCATTTTGACTCGTGAGACTAAAGAGTTGCGGAATAAGAAGATTTCGTTAGTTAAAGTATTGTGGCATAAACACGGTGTTGAGGAAGCAACATGAGAACCAGAGGATGCAATGAAAGCATGTTATCCGAACCTATTCACTGGTATGACTTTCGGGGACATAAATCCCTAAGGGGGAGAGTTGTAACTGCCCGATTTAGACCCTAATCGGAATGGTGGTTTCAAGACCATGAATCTGAGTTAGAAAAATATTTAAAAATTATTTTTTGTGTTTAATTTGTGTGAATTTATATCTGTGGAATTTTTGTGATTTAATTTCGTCATTTAGGGGTCCGATTAAATAAAAGGACTTAATTGCGTAAAATGAAAATTCAGTGGTTTTTTCTAAAAAGGGGCTAAATTGTACTTGGCTTTTTAAATGGAAGCCTTAAAGTTGCAATAAGCCCAATATTAAAGGTAGTGGACGGTTAAAGACATATGTTATATGATTTTATTATTATATCATTAAGGTTATTTAGGTAAATTGGTTAATAAACTTATATATGTTAAAAATAAGTTATCATATTCATTATTTTATTTTGTTCATAAATTGCATAAGAAAAGAAAGAAAGGAGAAACATAGTTCGACCATCTTCCAAGCTAAAATCAAGGTTCATTCTTTGTCGATTTTTGATAATTTCTATGTTTTTTAGATCGTTGCTTTGAGTACTACAAAACCCGAGCTTTAATTTTTGATTTTGATGAATATTTTGAGTTGTGCCATTTTTGATAGCTTGCGATTTTTGTTGTTTGATGATGAAAAATGAAAGATATGTTTTAGATTAACATATTTTGTATTGGAATTTTTTGATGATTTGAAGTAATTAGGACTTAATTGCAAAAATAATAATTTGGGGGACTAAAATATGAAATTGATAAAATATATGGACTTGTATAGGCATGGGTACCATTCGGCCTAACATGGGTGTTTTGAATTTTGTGTATTTTGTGTTTTGTGCAATAGAGACTAAATTATAAAAATTGTAAATCTCAGGGGTAAAATGGTAACTTGCCTATTTATGTGTTTTTGGACTAAATTGAATGAAAATATGTTTGAATGAGCTTAATTTGAACATGTTTAGATGAAGAACCAAAGAAATCGGATTTGGACCGGGGAAAAATGAAAGTTATCAAGTAGCAACCCCGTCCCCTTTTACGACGTCCGAGGTAAGTTTATAAGCAAATAGACATGTTTATTGGCTATGACACTTACATGCTGTTATGAAATGTTATAATTATAATATGATATGGCTGAATATGTTAAATTTGGCTATGACATTTCCGAGTTCGATTCGACCGAGATATGATGTCCGAAAGCCCTGTATGAACCTTAGGAATAACTAGGATACATATTTTTTGACATAGGATTCTTATATGTGTACGAGTAAGTCCATGGCATCGATTTGTGATTCTGATATGTGTTTACGAGTAAGGCCCTGTCTGGGACAGTGGCATTGATATGTGGTTACATGTAAGACCACGTCTGGGACGTTGGCATTGTACAATTTATGAGATTATCCGAGTGTCCTATCCAATTCTGAATGGTTCATCGAGCAAAGGTAAAACGCGTACGGATTGTATAATACGAGTTAAATGGTCAGGTATGTAACATCCCGAAATAGGGCCTAAATGGAACAGTGGTTGCGAAACCACAAATTCGAGGTAGAAAATTTATTTTATTATTATTTTGAGGTTCATGATATGATTGCATGATTGTGTAAAAATTTCGTGATGAAATTTTATTCATAAAGTGCTTAAGTTAAGATTAGGGACTAAATCGAATAATTTGCAAAACATGCATTCTAGAAGTTTTAGTATGAAATTGCTTTGGAATATTAATGAGGAGGTCTTAAATAGAAATTTGACCAATTTCTAAGTCTATGGACAAAAGTTGGACATGGATGGAATTTTTGGAAAGTTTAGTAGTAAGGGCATTTTGGTCATTTAGTTATTAAAATGAATTAAAAATAAAATTGAAAGCCAATTTTTGTCCATCTTCTTCATTAGGACGAAATTTCAAGGGTTCTCCATAGCTAGGGTTTGTTTCAAGCTTTCAAACTCCATAGTAAGTGATTCCAAGCCCCGTTTTTAATGATCTTTACGTTTTTGGAGTCCCGATAACTTGATTAAGCTTATTCTAGCAATAATTCAACCTAGGGTTCATATTTGGAAAAATACCCATAGGTGAAATTTGTGTATTTTGGTGTTTTATGATAGGATATGAGGTTTTAAATTATGTTAGACAACTTGTGCTACTCGGTTTTAAGTGAAAACGAGTAAAATGGCTTAATCGGTAAAAATACCTAATAGTCATAAGTACATGTTAGAGTGTGAATTTGATGTTCTCATAGAAGGGGAAAATGATCAGCATGTCATAAAACATAAGAAAATAGGATGAAGTTTAATTTACGAGCCTTGGGGCAAAAGTGCAAATATGTGAAATTTTAGGGGCAAAAATGTAATTTTGCCAAAGTTTGGGTCAAGGAATGTTTTAATAAATGTGAGTATTAAATAAGCTAATTTTTTATTATAGATCAAGAAGAACAAAATCCGGAGTTAGACCGGGGAAAGAAAAAGATAGTGGACTAAATCGATATAGTTGATCGTATTTTGTTTCGAGGTAAGTTTGCGGTAAATAAATGCAATATTCTATTATTTTATGTTTTTTTAATTTCAGCATGTGTATATTTATTTTATGAAATTATTCAAAGAAGACTTAAGCATGAATTGACGAAGAAGAAAATTCAGAAAGTCCCGGTTGAACATTAGGAATGTGTAGGATACAAATGTCATGACATTAGGGTTTAAGGATACCGTGTAAGACCATGCTAAGGCATGGCAATTGGTAAGGTTTCTAAGGCAAGGAAATCATGTAAGACCATGTCAAGACATGGCATTGATAAGTTACTATAAGGCAAAGGTCCCATGTAAGACCATGCCAAGGCATGGCATTGGTGAGTTCATAAGGCAAGGATACAATGTAAGACCATGTCAAGACATGGCAATGGTAAGTTTCAAAAGGATACCACGTAATACCATGACAATTCATGGCAATGGTAAGGTACCCGTGTATCCTTAGTATTCCAAATGGTTCAACAGGAAAATTTAAAGAGAATATCAAGGTAAAGTAAGGTAAGGTAAGACGAGTTATACTAAAAAGGTAAGACAAGTTCATGCTAGAAAAGCAAAGGTAAGTACATAATGTTCATGTATGCTTGATAAGGAAAAAGATAAGTAAAATGTATTAATAAATTTGATTAAGTAAGTAAGTATTGAAGTAAGTGAGTAACTGAAGAAGTTTTAAATATGTCTATGACAATTAATGAAGTTGCATTAAGTAGTATCATGCCAAGTAGTAAGATAATTCTTATGAATGTTGTCATTTATTTGCATGCAAACTTACTAAGCTTAATGCTTACCCCCTTTATTTTCCTTCTTTTATAGTTTTGTCAAGCTAACTCGGGGATCGTAAAGTACGTCGGAGGTCCGGGCACACTATCACGAGGATTATTTTGGTATAGCTAGACGTTTCATTTTGAGTATGGCATGTATAGCATCGTAACCATTTTGTGTTTATGATCTTATGATATGGCTAATGATTGGTATGTAAATGCTTGATAATGATTAGCTTTTGGAATGGCTAATCAGAGACATGTTTGGTGTTATGTATTCCTAAATGCTAGTTATTCCATAGAAATTATGACAAAGGTGAAATTAGCACAATCAGACAGTAGCAGTGACGTGAATTTGAAAAATCACTAAAAATAGTAGAAATGGAATTAAATGATGAATAAGTTATGAAATAAAAGATTATTATGTCTATTTTCAAATGGAAGAAACAAAATAGGTAAATGAGATATATTTTATGAGATATTTAATTTTTTGTGAAACAAGGCCAGAGCGATTTCTGGATCCCCTGTTCTAAATTTGGAAATTCACCAAAAATTGTACAAAGATAATTAGAAGTCATTATTTACATTTACAGATTTCTTATTGAGTCTAGTTTTATGAGAAATAAACTTCATAGTAATTGGAACTCTGTATAGGGAGATATTTGATTCGTAATACACAGAGGTCAGAGCAGTCAAACCCTGAAACAGGGGAGACTTTAACTAATAAACTGTACCAGTTGGCCCGACCAACAATTCTATAAGAAATTAGTTGATATCTATATGAGTCTAGTTTCAGATAAAATTGACGGAATTGGATTTCGAGTTTCGTAACTCGAGATATGAATTTTTAAGCGACTGTGACGCAGATTGCCAACTTCTCTGGAAGTTTTAAAAATAAATTGTTTGAGCTGTTTAAGTAATGAATTAAGTCCGTTAACACCTCGTGTTCGACTCCAGCGACGGTCTCGGGTACGGGGCGTTACAAGGTATGAGTTAACTTGATATCTATTTAAGACAAGGTAAGAAAGTGTTATAGTTATGTGCTGTAAATCATAAATAATGCAAATGAGGAATCCATGTGTATTTGGATATGTGCATTCGGATTGTGATGAATAATTTGTGTAGTATTGAAATTCCATTTAATATGTGTATATGTATACTTTGTGTATTCGGCTACTTAGGTATTAATTATACATGGGATGACTTTTGATGATTCTTAAGTTGCGTAAAAGAGTAAATGGATGTATGGTTATTATGGCTATTAGGCTTGGAAATGGAAGTTAATTTATAGTGTATTATGTGATTATATATTTTTTCGGCTTTGGTGGTGAATAATGTTAATGCATTTTGTTTAGTTAATCAAAATCAAATATGTTATTGAGTTGTTTACTGCTTATGACTTACTGAGCTGTGGTAGCTTACTCTGTGTATTATGTTACTCCGTTTTATAGATTTTGAAATCAAGCTGAAAGCCCAAGGACTGTCAGCAAAGCTCATCACACTATCTACTATTTTTGGTACTGTATTAGCTAAACTTAAATTATGGCATGTATAGGCTGGATTATATTTTGTGAATGCCGATTGTTGGCTATGTGTATAAGCCATGCGAAAATGGCTAAAACTTTTATCTTTGAAGTTTATCTATGTTAAGTTTAGTTTATGTTTACTTTAGCTTTACAATTCCATGCCATGTTTGCATAATGTTTGTATTAGGTACCACATATGCTGAAAATTGTTGCATGCTATGTCACAATTCGGTTATCATGCTTAGATTAAATATTCATTGAGTTTGATTATTGATATTTATTGAGTATGCTACATGGATAAATATGGTTGACTATTTGATATGTATTTTATGTCAAAGGTGGTCTTTGTTTTATGTAAGTTGTATGTATTATATGTATGTGCTTCATTTACAGGTTTGGCTAAGGTTTTGTATGGACAGAAGCATATGTGAATGTTGTTTGCCATATTGACTTATATAAGATGTTTATTTTATTGTGCAAGTTGGCATGAAATTAGTAAAAGGTGTGCCTTTACATTCGGCTAGTGAAGGGTGAAACATATACGTATGCTATGATATGATGTTTATGGTTTGGTAATTAAGGAATAAGTTGCTAGCGAGATGATTGATAATTTTATGTGCCCGAAGTTGATTTAAATCAATTTGGTGAAATGTGTTTGGGCTTGGTGAAACATAGTTGCATCTCTTAGGTTTGTTTGCTTATTAAACTATAATTGTGACTTGCGATAAAATCTTATTCAAATGTGACTAAGTGCCTTTATATATATATTCAAATGGATGTATTAACCTATATTAATGTATGAAATATGTAAACTCATGTTAATTAATGTAAATATGCTGCATAAATGATGTATTGAAACTTGTGTTGTATGACACGTAATTTGTACATATGCTAATTTTTATATTAAAAAAATATAAAATAGGCCTGATGTTAAAAATTAATAAAGTTGTTGATTAGATATATATTCCGTACTCATATATAGTTTGTTTCGACATATGGTGGATCATGTTTTAATTATGCTGTGTTATGAATGATATAATTTTAAATTTGATACTAGATTAAATTACAAGTAATAATGTATTAATATTTTTGAGTTGTAAAATGTAATGCATAATTGTATGAACTGTGATATGATAGTAATGCCTTATAGCTCTACTCCGGCGACAGATGCAGGCTAGGGGTGTTACAACTGAGCTCAATGAGAATAAGATTCACGGGGTTGACTTGATAAAAGAGACTAAACAGAAGGTGAAAGTGATTCGTGAAAGTCTGAAAGCAGCTTCTGATCGTCAGAAATCATATACAGATTTGAAACGAAAAGATATTAAATTTGAGATCGGTGACAAAGTTTTTTTGAAAGTGTCTCCGTGGAAGAAAGTAATTCGGTTCATCGTAAAGGCAAATTGAGTCCGAGATTCATTAGTCCGTATGAGATTATAGAGCGTATCGGATCGGTTGTATATAGATTGATATTGCCACCTGAGTTAGAAAAGATTCACAATGTGTTTCACGTATCGATGCTTCGATGATATAGATCCAATCCCGAGCATGTGATTTCTCCGTCTAAGATTGAGATTCAGTCAGATATGACATAGGAAGAAGAAGCCGATTCTTGTCTTAGCTCGCGAGGTTAAAGAATTGCGAAATAAGAAAATTCCGTTAGTAAAAGTGATGTGGCACCGACACGGTGTTGAAGAGGCTACGTGGGAGCCTAAAGATGCTATGAGACAGCAATACCCGAATCTATTCAACGGTAAGATTTTCAGGGATTAAAATCCCTAAGGAGGAGAGTTGTAACAACCTGGTTTAGACCCTATTCAGAATAGTGGTTTTGGGACCACAAATCTGAGTTAAAAAATATTTTAATATTATTTTTCGTGCTTATGTTATGTGAATTGATATCCGTGAAAGTTTCATATGAAAATTTTATTGTTTGTGTGTTGATTTGTTAAAAAGGACCTAATTGCAAAAAATGTAAAATTTGCATGCTAATGTTAAGTGTGGTTATTTGTTATGTCTTATTAAAGGAGAGGTCCTTATGTTGTGAATAGAACATTTCAAGTTTGAGTGGACATTAATGGCCTTAATTAACATGAATTATGCGTTTAATTATAAAGGGCAATTTAGTAAATGATGAATTATTATGAAATAAAATAAAACAAAAGCATGAAATTATGCATTTTATGTTCATATTTTTGAAAACTAAAGAAGAAAAAGGAAAAGAAAAGAGTTCTAGGGTTCGGCCATGCTTAAATTTAATTGAAGGTTCATTTTTGTTCCGTTTTTGATAATTTTTACGTTTTTGTGATTGTTGTTTTGTGTTCTATCAAGCCCATGCCTAAATTTTTTTATTTTGATGATGATTTTGAGTTATTCCATTGTTGATTTTTTGAGTTTTGTAATGTTAGTTGATGAAATATGAAATATATGTATTAGGTTAATATGTTTTGTATTGGGATTTTTGATGAATTTGAGTATTTTAGGTTAAATTGTGAAAATGAGAAATTGAGTGACTAAAATGTGAAATAAATGGAATATATGGGCTTATTTGAACTACATGAGAATTCAGTTAAGCATGTCTATAAAGAAATTATGCACATTTTGTGATTTTATGAATTAGGGATTAAAGTGTTAAAATGTGAAAATGCAAGGGCTAATTTGTAAAATGCCCTAAATATGTGTATATGGATTGATTTGAATGAATGTGAGATTGAATAAGTTAAATTTGAATTTATTTAGATCAAGAACCAGAGAAAACGAATTTAGATCGGGGAAAGTTGAAAGTCGTCGAGTAGTCGATTCCGTTCGTTCGAATCCGTACGAGGTAAATCAATGTACAAATAAATGTAATGAATTGATTTATTAATTGCTTATATGATATTTGAATTGTGATGAATGGATTTGAAAGCAAAATACGTGAAATTCGAGAAAGTTTCAATAATGCGACGACGTCTGAGAAGTCCCGTACGAACCATAGGAATAGTTAGGATACATATGTCATGACATAGGATTTCCGATATGTTATTTCGTGTAACACCATGCCGGGAACGTTGGCATTGATTTGAGATTTACATGTAAGAGCATGTTTGGGACATTGGAATCGTATTTAATTTTGTGTAAGACCCTGTTTGGGATAGTGGCCTCGATATTTGATTACATGTAAGACCACGTCTGGGACGTTGTGTAACGCCCCAATTTTCGGGAATTCTGTAAAAGTTGTAAAATTTAAAATTCTGTGTTCTGTTTGTTATGTGTTGGATTAATCATGTTGGTGGGCCTCAAGAAGGCCCAAGCTTAGGATAAAACCCGGTAGTTTTAATTAAATTTAATTCTATAAGAGAAAGGGGTTCTGATAAATTGGGCTTTTAGGAATTATTTGTGAAAAATGGATCACAAGGAAGCAAGTGGTGAAGTGGCATGTGACGCCACAGGGAAGGCTATAAGTGGCGTGTGGAAGCTTGGGGAGGACCCAGGTTCAAGTCACATTGATAGAAAAAACAAGGGATTAATTTTTATGAACAGAAAAGGTAAGTAATGGAACTGAAGTAAAAGTTTGTCAGGAGGAGTTTGAATTGCTCAGGAGATTGAGGAAGGAGGGGATAAGGGAGAGGAATTAGGAGCTGATCAAGGAGGATGGTGTTGGCCGAATAGTGGACTCTTGAGGAGCAAGAGTTGGCCGGCCAAGGGTTTCTTTAGGGGGAAAATTTCGGCTAGGTCAAAAGCTAGGTATAAATTCGGCATTTGGAAGTGTTGTGCCGTTTTTTTCTTTTCTGACCATTCTTCCTTCTCTTCCTTTCTTTTCTTTTCTTTTTTCTCTCCATCTATCTTCCTTCTTCTTTCCCCATAGCCGAATCCTTCCATTATTCTATTCATCTCCACGTTCTAATCATTGTTCTTAAGCCTTATATACAAAAGTCAAAATCCTGAAAGCTTAATTCTTTTTGTGCCGATTTCTTATAACCAAAACCACATCTCTTCTCTTCATCATTTGTGGCCGATTCACCAGCCCTCTAAAACCTCAAGTTTTGACGACAATACCATAGCAAAACCCTCTCGTTTTACTTTTTTAAACACAAGTTACAAAAAGCCGAAAAACCCCACATTAAAAGGGACTTGGCCGAATACTGAAGTTACTAAAAGCCCGACTTTTGTTATCATCTGAGGGCTTAGATCTACATCGGGATCGAGTGGGAAACTCATTGGAATCATTCACTAAGGAATCGGTGGTAAGTCTTCTCCAAAACTTAGTATTCTTACATATTTTAGGAAAAGCCGAAATCCCTAAAAGTTAGGGAGGTTGTCGATTTGGACTTGTAACCCTGAGGGGTCGTAATAACTATTTTGTTTTGGTAATAGCGTGATTTAGAGGCGGTTGATCAAGGGTTTGGACCGGTGGAACGATCGGATCTTGGGAGTTAACCATCTTTCGGCAGTAAGGTAAGAGCAATAAGGGTTTTAGGCATGTTTGGCCGAATGTGGTAGGGGACTATATACTCAATCTTATTTCGTTATTTGGAGTAATATTAAGTGATTCAATTGTAGGCAGTTCGTGTGTAGATCTCGTCGAGGAAATCCCAAAAACAGGTGTGTAACTGACACCCTCTCATAGGCTAGATCGGCAAAAGCCGAAAAGCCGAAATGCCGAAAAACCGGTATTTTGGGCACTTGTAAGTGTGCGAATGCTCGTAAGACGTATGGGTAATTATTACTGGTAATCGAAAGTGATAAAACTACAGTACATGCGATTTCGTGCGTTTTGATATTTTGGGCTTAATGGGCCAAAACTGGGTTAATGGGCCAACGGACCCAATTCGGTAAGAACACTCGGTAAGTGTTTCTGGCTAAACGTAATGGCTACGATATGCATGGTAACCTTAGAAATAGTTAGATGTACTATTATACCCCTATGTATGCAAAATTACCATAATACCCCTATGTATGCAAAATTACCATAATACCCCTATGTATGCAAAATGACCTTTATACCCTTAGAGTTAATTTTTGTCTGAAAAGCATGATGAATTAAATCTGTATGATGTATGCCATGAATGTATATCTGTTGCATGGGGACATGGGTTATATTATGGAGGAAGCGTCCTGGTGGCTATGCCACAAATTATTTGTTCTGGTGGCCCTGCCACATATACCTGTTCTGGTGGCACTACCACAAAATATCTGTATCTGGTGACTCTATCACATTTTCTATATCTGGCAGCCATGCTGCATATTTCTGTGGCGTGTAGCGGTTGGGTGGGTCGAGTAGTCTCCCCACATGGCGAAAGGATGGTATGGGGGTGTATGTGGTTGGATATGGTTGGGTTTCTGCATAAGCATGATATCTCTGTTCTGATCTGTTCTGGGCCTATGGGCTTATTCTGAAATCTGTTCTGGGCTAAGGCCAACTTATTCTGTCTCTGTAGTTTGAACTGATTTAGGCTATGGTTGGGTTGAATTACACACTGAGTTTCCCAAAACTCACCCCTTATTTTCATCCTCGCAGGTAATCCTCAACCATAGTGGGTTTGGAGCTGTGAGAGATTCGGACTGGCCACATGTTTCTACGGACCTGGTTTCTTTCTGGTGAACTGGACGTCATTTTAATTTCATTTATGGTTTTGGGTTTTAAGTGTAATAAGGCCGCTTAACTATTTTTATGGTTTTGTTTTACTTTTTTTATTTTATTTTATTATGATGAAAAAAAACTATGATAACTAAGGAAAATGGGTTAGCTTTAGGACGTGTTTTCAAAAACATTAAGTGATTTGAAAATAACACGATTACAAGTGAGACTTCCGCTAAGCAAACGTTTTCAAACTTAATCATTTTCTTAAGGTAGACATAACCAAACGGTTTTCTCAAAATTACACGAGTCGTTAGGGTGTGGCAATGGTGGTGTGCATGTCTAAGATTGGATCCGAAGGGAGCTTGGTACTTAAGTAGTCTGACGGACTCACCTCCTCTTCTTCCTGGTTTCCTACCTGGTGCACAGCTTCTATTCACCTTAACCTGCTTTAAAAAGTATCTTTTACAACCCCAACTAAGTTTTCCAAACTAAGTAAAACGGAACATTTTGAACGCATCGTTGTGGCGCACCGGATCCGGTCATAACGTTTAGGCCAGGTTTGGGGTGTTACATTTAGTGGTATCAGAGCCAAGTTGCAACAACTCTGCTGTGGAATGGGTTTACAAAAATGAAGATCTTCAAAAAAACAATCAATTTTTAAATCTGGACTCCTGAAGGTGGCATTCCGAATCTCCGGCCCAAGCCTGTAAGTATTCTGAATTTTTCTGAATATATTCTGAATTATCTGTCTGCACTGAGACTTTATTAGAATACTCTAGATAGGATGCTACTGAAATCCTAGAAAAGCTTGCTAAAAGACTGAAACTGTAGCTAGACGTCGATTCTATGAAAACCACCTCTGAATTATTGTTTGAATTATAAAACGTCTGTAATAATCACTGGAATGCTAAAATTAATGCATAAAATTCGTAAACAGATAATACGATATGAGTACGCGAGCAGCTCGAGGTAGAGACCGTGGACGAGGCCGAGGAAGAGCTCGAGCAGGATCTTCGTCTTCAGGACATATGCCAGCGGCAGAAGCACCGGTACCATCGGCAACGGAAGTGGAATCACATGATCATGGTGCCGGGGATGACGTCCTGTCGTAGGCAATGCTTCGAGTTCTGGAAAGGGTTGCCGAGGCAAGTTCGGGCAACAGAATTCGAGGGTCGACTTCTGAACGACTCCGGGCTAATGGAGCAGAGATCTTTAGGGGCGTATCTGGTGTAGCCCCGAATGTGGCAGAATATTGGTTGGAGGCCACGGAACGAATTATGGATGACTTGGACTGTTCTGTGGAGCAGAAGCTGAAGGGGGCCGTATCGTTGCTGCGAGATGAGGCTTATCAGTGGTGGCTCACCGTGAGGGATGGAACCCCAGCTGATAGGGTTACTTGGGAGCTGTTTAGGACAGCCTTTAAAGGAAAGTACGTCGGGGCAAGTTATGTGGACGCCCGTAGGAAAGAATTCCTGAATCTAGTCTAAGGAGGCAAAACTGTTGCTGAGTACGAGGCTAAATTTTTGAGGCTGAGTAGGTATGCTGTGGGAATAGTTGCTACGGAGTATGAGCGTAGCGTTCGCTTTGAGGATGGCCTCAGAGATGACCTTAAGGTGCTGACTTCGCGGTTCTGGTGGAAAAAGCTAAGGTCACTGAGGAGGTAAAGCGTACTGAGAGGCAGAACCGTGAGAAAGATCAGAACCGTTTTCGGAGGGATTCTGGACCTTCAGGTGGAGCAAACAAGAATGTCAAAAGGGCGAGAGTGGAGGAGCCAGTTCGAGCCGTTCCGATGAATGTGGTTAGACCGCCAATCTGTGGGGACTGTGGTAAGGTACACTTGGGTGAGTGTAGGAAACGTTCTGGTGCTTGTTTCCGATGCGGATCTATGGAGCACAGAGTTAAGGACTGTCCACAGAGAGCTAATCAGGCTCAGGTTGCTGTACAGAGGGTTGTTCAACCCATGAGAGGTGGACCACAACCACTGAGAGGACGTGGATAAGGTAGGGGCGGAAATGGGAATAGAAATGGTCGAGGTCGAGGAGCGCCTAGCAGGGGAGCCGAAAGTGCTGAGGCTCGACAGCCAGCGTTGGTGTATGCAGCTCGTCGTCGAGAGGAGGGCGACGCACCTGATGTCATAACTGGTACGTTCTTAGTTTCTAATATGCCGTATACTGCCTTGGTGGATATTGGATCTACTCATTCTTATGTTGCGTGTGCCATATCTGGGTCTTTGGGAGTGCATTCTGAGAAGATAGTGAGTGGGGTATCTATTCTAAGTCCCTTGTGTCACTCGGTTAGGGTAGACAAGCTGTATAAGGATGTACCCTTAGGAACTCAAGGTAGGATCTTTCCTGGCAATCTAATGGAGTTGCCGTTTGGAGAGTTTGATCTCATTCTGGGAATGGACTGGCTTGTTAAGCATAAGGCGACTCTAGACTGTGCTGCTAAGCGAATGGTGCTAAGGACCACGGAAGGGGATGAGGTTATGGTGATAGGTGAGCGAAGGGACTATTTTTCTAATGTGATATTGGCATTGAGGGCTGAAAAGTGGATTCGGAAAAGGTGTGAGGCCTATTTGGCATTTGTAAGTCAAACAGATGTAGAGGGGCTGACAGTGGATAAGGTTAGAACTGTAAAAGAGTTCCAAGATGTCTTTCTGGAGGAGCTTCCGAGATTGCCTCCAAATCGGGAAGTCGAATTTGGAATCGACCTGTTGCCTGGGACAGCACCAGTGTCCATTGCACCATATAGGATGGCACCGAAGGAGTTAGTGGAGTTAAAGGCGCAAATTCAAGAATTGTTGGATAGAGGCTTTATTAGACCAAGTGTGTCTCCATGGGGAGCACCGGTGCTATTTGTGAAGAAGAAGGATGGGACGATGCGCATGTGCATTGATTATCGCCAGTTGAATAAACTGACGATTAAGAATAAGTACCCTCTGCCAAGGATTGACGATGTGTTGGACCAGCTTAAGGGAGCTTCTGTATTTTCCAAGATCGATCTTCGATCTGGATATCATCAGTTAAGGGTCAAGGAGGCAGATATTCATAAGACAGTATTCAAGCCTCGTTATGGTCATTATGAGTTTCTGGTTATGCCATTTGGACTAACAAACGCTCCTGCAGCGTTTATGGATCTGATGAATCGTGTGTTCCAACCATATCTGGATCGGTTCCTGGTCGTCTTTATTGACGATATTCTGGTATATTCTGAGACCGAAGCAAAACATGATGAGCATCTCCGCACTGTGTTGCAAGTGTTAAGGGAGAAGGAACTTTATGCGAAGTTCAGCAAGTGTGAGTTCTGGTTGAGGGAGGTAACATTTTTGGGGCATGTGGTCTCTGCAGAGGGGATTAGAGTGGATCCTCGAAAGATTGAAGCAATTTTGGAATGGAAGCCACCTAGGTCGGTTTCAAAAATTCGAAGTTTCCTAGGATTGGCAGGTTACTACAAAAGGTTTGTGGAAGGTTTTTCTGTGATGGCAGCACCTCTCACAAAACTTATAAGGAAAGGAGTACCGTTTGTTTGGACGGAGAAGCAGCAAGAAGGTTTTGAGAGGTTGAAGAAAGTTCTGACTGAAGCACCTGTGTTAATTCAACCAGAGTCTGGAAAAGATTTTACTGTGTACAGTGATGCATCACATGTAGGTTTGGGTTGTGTGTTGATGCAAGAGGGTAAGGTGGTTGCTTATGCGTCTCGACAACTTAAGCCTCACGATGGGAACTATCTTACTCATGATTTGGAGTTAGCAGCAGTGATCTTTGCACTTAAAATCTGGAGACACTACTTGTATGGGGAAAGGTGTATTATATACACAGATCATAAGAGTCTCAAGTATTTGCTGACTCAGAAGGAACTAAACCTTAGGCAAAGGAGATGGATCGAGTTGCTCAAGGATTATGATTGTTCAATCGAATATCACCCAGGCAAGGCTAATGTGGTAGCCGATGCTCTAAGTAGTAGAGCTGTATCTAATCTGAGAGCAATGTTTGCTCGTCTAAGTCTGTATGATGATGGAAGTCTGTTGGCTGAATTGCAAGTAAGGCCAACCTGGGTGGATCAGATTAAGGAAAAGTAGTTGAAAGATGAGTCTTTGGTCCCTCGTTTTCAACAAGTTAAGGAAGGGGAAACTTCTGAGTTTGGGTTAAATGATGATGGGGTTCTGTGTTTTCGAGGTAGAATTTGTGTTCTGAAGGACTCTGACTTGAGACAGTCAATTTTGAAGGAAGCTCATAGGGGACTTTGTGCCATGCATCCTGGAGGGAATAAGTTGTACCATGACTTGCGAGAACTGTATTGGTGGCCTGGACTTAAGCGAGAGGTAACGGAATTTGTGGGGAAATGTCTGACATGCCAGCAAGGGAAAACTGAGCATCAGTTACCTTCTGGATTATTGCAGCCAGTAAAAATACCACTTTGGAAGTGGGAGAGGGTAACCATGGACTTTGTGAGTGGACTACCCTTGACACCATCGAAGAAAGACTCGATATGAGTGATTGTGGAAAGGTTGACCAAGTCGGCTCATTTTATACTTGTTCGCACAGACTTTTCTCTTCAGAAGTTAGCCAAGTTGTATGTGGCAGAGATTGTGCGACTGCATGGAGTTCCGGTCTCGATTATCTCTGATCGGGATCCTAGATTCACATATCAATTTTGGCAAAAGCTACATGAGGCGTTGGGAACACGATTGAACTTTAGTACGGCTTTCCATCCCCAAACTGATGGTTAGTCGGAAAGAGTTATTCAGATTTTGGAAGACATGCTGAGGGGATGTGTTATTGATTTCCGGGGTAGTTGGGAGGACTACTTGCCTTTGGCAGAGTTTGCATACAACAATAGTTATCAGTCGAGTATTCAAATGGCACCTTATGAAGCACTGTATGGGCGAAGGTGTCGAACACCTAGTTGTTGGACTGAACTGGGGGAGCGACAAGTTCTTGGACCTGAGTTGGTGGCAGATACTGAGGATAAGGTCAAGTTAATTAGAGATCGGTTAAAGGAAGCGTCTGATAGGCAAAATTCGTATGCAGATCTGAAGCGTAAGGAGATTGAATACTTAGTGGGAGATATGGTCTTCTTGAAGGTTTCACCTTGGAAGAAGATACTAAGGTTTGGCAAGAAGGGCAAGTTGAGTCCACGGTTCATTGGGCCTTATCGGGTTTTGAAGCGAGTAGGCCCAGTGGCTTATCAGTTGGAATTGCCTCCAGAGCTAGACAGGATTCACGATGTTTTTCACGTCTCCATGTTAAGGCGTTATCGTTCTGACCCTACTCATGTCGTGCCGGTTGCAGAAATTGAGGTGCGAACTGATTTGACCTTTGAGGAGGAGCCTGTACAAATATTAGATCGAGACGTTAAGGTTCTAAGGAGGAAATCGGTACCATTAGTGAAAGTGCTTTGGCGTAACCATGGCAGAGAAGAAGCTACTTGGGAGCCAGAGGAGGCAATGCAACAATAATACCCTCATCTGTTCGGATCAGGTAAATTTCGAGGACGAAATTTCTTTAAGAAGGGTAGAGTTGTAACGCCCCAATTTTCGGGAATTCTGTAAAAGTTGTAAAATTTAAAATTCTGTGTTCTGTTTGTTATGTGTAAGATTAATCATGTTGGTGGGCCTCAAGAAGGCCCAAGCTTAGGATAAAACCCAGTAGTTTTAATTAAATTTAATTCTATAAGAGAAAGGGGTTCTGATAAATTGGGCTTTTAGGAATTATTTGTGAAAAATGGATCACAAGGAAGCAAGTGGTGAAGTGGCATGTGACGCCACAAGGAAGGCTATAAGTGGCGTGTGGAAGCTTGGGGAGGACCCAGGTTCAAGTCACATTGATAGCAAAAACAAGGGATTAATTTTTATGAACAGAAAAGGTAAGTAATGGAACTGAAGTAAAAGTCTGTCAGGAGGAGTTTGAATTGCTCAGGAGATTGAGTAAGGAGGGGATAAGGGAGAGGAATTAGGAGCAGATCAAGGAGGATGGTGTTGGCCGAATAGTGGACTCTTGAGGAGCAAGAGTTGGCCGGCCAAGGGTTTCTTTAGGAGGAAAATTTCGGCTAGGTCAAAAGCTAGGTATAAATTCGACATTTGGAAGTGTTGTGCCGTTTTTTTTCTTTTCTGACCATTCTTCCTTCTCTTCCTTTCTTTTCTTTTCTTTTTTCCCTCCATCTATCTTCCTTCTTCTTTCCCCATAGCCGAATCCTTCCATTATTCTATTCATCTCCACGTTCTTATCATTGTTCTTAAGCCTTATATACAAAAGCCAAAATCCCGAAAGCTTAATTCTTTTTGTGCCGATTTCTTATAACCAAAACCACATCTCTTCTCTTCATCATTTGTGGCCGATTCACCAGCCCTCTAAAACCTCAAGTTTTGACGACAAGACCATAACAAAACCCTCTCATTTTACTTTTCTAAACACAAGTTGTAAAAAGCCGAAAAACCCCACATTAAAAAGGACTTGGCCGAATACTGAAGTCACTAAAAGCCCGACTTTTGTTATCATCTGAGGGCTTAGATCTACATTGAGATCGAGTGGGAAACTCATTGGAATCATTCACTAAGGAATCGGTGGTAAGTCTTCTCCAAAACTTAGTATTCTTACATATTTTAGGAAAAGCCGAAATCCCTAAAAGTTAGGGAGGTTATCGATTTGGACTTGTAACCCTGAGGGGTCGTAATAACTATTTTGTTTTGGTAATAGCATGATTTAGAGGCGGTTGATCAAGGGCTTGGACCGGTGGAACGATCGGATCTTGGGAGTTAACCATCTTTCGGCAATAAGGTAAGAGCAATAAGGGTTTTAGGCATGTTTGGCCGAATGTGGTAGGGGACTATATACTCAATCTTATTTTGATATTTGGAGTAATATTAAGTGATTCAATTGTAGGCAGTTCGTGTGTAGATCTCGTCGAGGAAATCCCAAAAATAGGTGTGTAACTGACACCCTCTCATAGGCTAGATCGGCAAAAGCTGAAAAGCCGAAATGTCGAAAAGCCGGTATTTTGGGCACTTGTGAGTGTGCAAATGCTCGTAAGACGTATGGGTAATTATTACTGGTAATCGAAAGTGATAAAACTGCAGTACGCGTGATTTCGTGCATTTTGATATTTTGGGCTTAATGAGCCAAAACTGGGTTAATGGGCCAACGGGCCCAATTCGGTAAGAACACTCGGTAAGTGTTTCTGGCTAAACATAATGGCTACGATATGCATGGTAACCTTAGAAATAGTTAGATGTACTATTATACCCCTATGTATGCAAAATTACCGTAATACCCCTATGTATGCAAAATGACCTTTATACCCCTATAGTTAATTTTTGTCTGAAAAGCATGATGAATTAAATCTGTATGATGTATGCCATGAATGTATATCTGTTGCATGAGGACATGGGTTATATTATGGAGGAAGCGTCCTGGTGGCTATGCCACAAATTATCTGTTCTGGTGGCCCTGCCACATATATCTGTTCTGGTGGCACTGCCACAAAATATCTGTATCTGGTGACTCTGTCACATTTTCTGTATCTGGCAGCCATGCTGCATATTTCTGTGGCGTGTAGCGGTTGGGTGGGTCGAGTAGTCTCCCCACATGGCGAAAGGATGGTATGGGGGTGTATGTGGTTGGATATGGTTGGGTTTCTGCATAAGCATGATATATCTGTTCTGATCTGTTCTGGGCCTATGGGCTTATTCTGAAATCTGTTCTGGGCTAAGGCCAACTTATTCTGTCTCTGTGGTTTGAATTGATTTAGGCTATGGTTGGGTTGAATTACACACTGAGTTTCCCAAAACTCACCCCTTATTTTCATCATCGCAGGTAATCCTCAACCATAGTGGGCTTGGAGCTGTGAGAGATTCAGACTGGCCACATGTTTCTACGAACCTGGTTTCTTTCTGGTGAACTGGACGTCATTTTAATTTCATTTATGGTTTTGGGTTTTAAGTGTAATAAGGCCGCTTAACTATTTTTATGGTTTTGTTTTACTTTTATTATTTTATTTTATTATGATGAAAAAAAAACTATGATAACTAAGGAAAATGGGTTAGCTTTAGGACGCGTTTTCAAAAACATTAAGTGATTTCAAAATAACACGATTACAAGTGAGACTTCCGCTAAGCAAACGTTTTCAAACTTAATCATTTTCTTAAAGTAGACATAACCAAACGGTTTTCTCAAAATTACACGAGTCGTTAGGGTGTGGCAATGGTGGTGTGCATGTCTAGGATTGGATCCGAAGGGATCTTGGTACTTAAGCAGTCTGACGGACTCACCTCCTCTTCTTCCTGGTTTCCTACCTGGTGCACAGCTTCTATTCACCTTAACCTGCTTTAAAAAGTATCTTTTACAACCCCAACTAAGTTTTCCAAACTAAGTAAAACGGAACATTTTGAACGCATCGATGTGGCGCACTGGATCCGGTCATAACGTCTAGGCCGGGTTTGGGGTGTTACACGTTGGCATTGTACGAGTTTTTTGAGCTATTCACGTATCCTACTTGATTCCATACGGTTCAACAGGCATTCTGAGAAACGAGTAAATATGGGGTTGTGTATCAACTCAGGTACGTTTGAAATGTATATCATGATTAAGAATAAAAGGTAAGTATTTGAACATTTGTGGACATATGAAATATGTATGAACTATATGAGATTTATAGATATGTGGTTATGCTTTGTCAGGATCTATATGATTGAATTGAATTTAAATTATGTTATGTGATAAGTTTATTTGTATATGGCTTACTAAGCTTTTGAAAGCTTACTTCGTGTGTGTTTTTAATTGTTTTTAGATATCAAAGCTATCGGGAGCTCGGGGATCGTCGAGGATCATCACCACACTATCGAACCTTATTTTGCTACCCTTTTGAAAATGTATATAGCAAAGTATGACATGTATAAGCTAGGACTATTTTGATATGTTTTGTGATGTATATGACATGACATGTGATATGGCTAGATTAAGTTGTGTTAATAAATGGTATGTTATGATGTCTTCATGGATGGCTAAGAGAATTGGTCAATTTGGTAAGCTTTTGGTATGTGCCTATTTTGGAATTTGGTAAGGTTTTGGTATGAGAATGAATGAAATGAATTGTAGTTATGAAACATATGTTTTTGTATGATTTTTGGCTTATGAATTGGTATGATTTGGTATGGTTAAAAACATGAAATTGATTGGTGATTATATCCATGAAGAATGTATGTTATGTGATTGAAATTGGTTGAATTTGTAATGCAATTGTTACCTATTTGTTGCTTGTAGGGAGGACCCTTAATGGGTGGCATGCTGGACTTGTAAATGGCCTACTTTTCCCCACACGGGTAGAGACATGGGTGTGTGTCTCAGCCGTGTTGCTCGAGGGTCATTTCAAAATGAACCTGAGCAGACCACACGGTTACACATATACGGGCGTCTGCTAGGCCGTGTGGCCAAGTCAGTTTCAAGCACGGGCTAGACATACAGGTGTGTGACTGGCCATGTGACCCAATTCAGTAGCCTCCCTAATTTTCACACTGCTTGGCACACAGGCATGTCTTCTGGCCTTGTGGACAAGTCAGTATGTATGCTCTGTTTTTCCACGGCCTAGACACACGGGCGTGTCTAATGCCATTTGAGGCACATAGCCTGTTTACACGGGCGTGTGACCTTTGTAACAAAGAAAAATGTTTAAGTTTTGAAAAACTTTGTATCTGCTCGGCTTAGTCTCGACCACTTTCTAAAGCATGTTTAAGGTCTCGTTGATCTAAAAGAGGGACTTTGTGTTGATGTTTGACTATGATGTATGATGCTTGTGAAATGAATGCTAAATGTTCTGATATGTCCTGTAATGCCTTTTAACCCTAGTCTGGCGACGGATTCGGGTTGGGGTGTTACATAATCTATCAACAAATATTTATTTTTCATCATCAAACAACAAAAAACATCAATCTATCATGAATGGCAAATCATGAATACATCAATAAATTCAAAAATTCAAGCATGGGCTAGCTAATATTCGAAGCAACTATCTCAAAAACATAAAAATCATTAAAAGCCAAAAAAATTCATACCTCAATTTAAACTTCAAAGTGTCGAACCTAAAAGCTTCAAAAAGGTTTCTTTTCTTTGTTATTTTCGGTAATGGTGGTGAAAAGATGAACGAAATAATGTTTTTGTTTAATTTAATAACATTATTTACAAAGTTACTTTAATGCCATTAATGAGAACATTATAAAATCATATAATGGATGACCATTTATGTCATTATCCACTAACTATGGTCTAATCACATCATAAGGACCTCTCATTTAATTAATCATAGCAAATAAATACTTTAACAAATAGAATGTCACTTTTACATTTTACGCGATTAAGTCTTTTTAACAAATTAAGCATACAAATGGTAAAATTAAATTACAAAATTTTCACACATATCAATTAACATGCTGTAAACACCAAAAATAATATTAAAATAATTCTACGACTTCGGATTTGTGGTTCCGACCATAGTTTCAATTTAGCTAAAATCGGGCTGCTATATTTTGCATGGGATGTAGGTTCGCAAAACTTGTTCTTCCTTATATTTACATATGTTTTATGTTTTGACTTGTGGTGTGTTGGAGGTTAGGTTAGGTGTTAATGGAGAGTCACTTAGGTGACTACTGTGGCATTCCATAGCTTGGGTTCGACAACCAGACTGGGTATGGGGTGTTAAATTTTGGTTGTCATTGTAGATATAATAAAGCCAAAGCACAAATCGGTATGCATGTTTATGGTAATAAAATCATGTTACTCTACAACAAGGGTCCAAAGGAGGTAGATCGAATCATTAGTAGTACAAACCTTTATTCAATGCAGGTTCTAATAGGCCATTATAGCCAACAAAACATAAATTTGGTGGTGGGCTTACCAAATTGGGTTGTAACCTATTTTTACTCGCCAACTGAACATAGTGTTAATTTTTAATAACCCTAAATTGGGGTAAACTTTTAATATATACATTTTTTAAATTTATGAAAAAGCCTTAATTTTTTTTGAATTTAGAAATAATTTTTAAATGAAAAAATGAGTAAACACATAAAACTATAGGGAAATGAAAATACTTAATGTTTTTAATTTTTATGAATTAATTATAAAACAATATTTTAACTAGAATGTTTTATTTAATTCTTAAAATTGTTTTAAATAATCAATTTCAAAATTAATCATGCTATATAAAAAGTTTAATTTTATTTAAAAAGGTATAATTGAAAAAATACAAAATAATATATCACTTCCTTTCCTTTCCACTAGTTAACTAAACAATGATTGGTGATTCATACTTTTGTAACACCCCAATTTGGTGGGTTCTAAGCTTAGGCGTGTAGCCTAAAAGTAATTTGTGTGGCGCGGTTCTATCCACCAATTACTTCTTATGGCGTATAGATTTGGGCACATAGCCGAATTCAGGATATTAAGTATGAATTGATCTAGAAAGTGGAATCTTAAGGGAGAAGAGTCGAGTAAGAGAAATTTTTAAGTTAGATTAACATCAAAGGTGATGTACGCCTAGTTTGTTTAAGTTACTGTGTTGATCATGTTGTCAGTATTCAAGATAGGATACAAGGTAATTTAGTTAGAAGTCAACAGGGTTGAGTAATGGAGTAACTAAAACATTGGACCTTCACTTATGCTGTTCCTAGAGACTGTACGCAATTATATGGTCAATTCTGAAAGAGCACGACAAGTGTCAAGTTCCAATAGTGACTTAAGCTTTATATATTTATTTATTCAGTTGGAGTATGGGGAAGTTATCTTCTACATTTTTAAAAAGTTCTACTATTTGATTCTTAAGGAAATTCAAGCATTTCTTCCTTACTTAAACTAGAAGTTGAGATTCTAGGTTGTCATCAGAAGATGCTTCGTGTCTAGTGGTCATTATAGTTTCATGTTGAATGTTGAATCTGGAGTTCAGGCCGCTATTCGTGGATGTTAGGTGAATTTCTAAACTAGCTCTTGCGTGGTACTGTTCATACATTGATGTCTATGGAACAAATAGAAGAATGATGCTGAGATTGTGAAAGGTATAGTACATAAGGTAAGTGATTCTTAAAGGATACCTGTGATTGAGTGAATATTCTTGAGAAAAATGTGTAAATATAGTTTGGAATCTGATAAGTTTAAGCATATAGTGATGGTTGTATGAGATTCTGTGATTATGAAATATGGATATGTGTGTATGTTTGGATGGTATGTTATGTGATGTGAGTACTTTGGATGTATAGTGGTGTTTTATAATGATTATGTTTAATTGTGTCAGTGAATGAAATGCCTGTAAAGTAAGTTGGGTTGAGACTGAGCTCCAACATTTGTTGTAGACTCGGAGATACATGTAACATAGATTTAGCTTGGATTAGTAATCTATTGTTATTTTAAAGGTTTAGCCTGGACTGGTAACCTTATGACCGCCTCTGGATGTACTAATGTCTAGAGTAAGAATACTTCACAAGATATATAAAATAAGCGGTGTCCGCAAGTATACGAATTAGTTACAACGAAGTAGGTAAGCTCTGAGGATCGTACCCAATGGAGGTGAGTACTAAATTAATTCTAGCCTAAACACCAATAGATCTAATTAGTACTTTAAATAAATCATATTATGATAAAATATAAATAGAAGCTTTTTGGGGTTTTATAAATAAAGGAATAAAATAACATAAATAAAAAAAACTTAAGAAAACTAATTTATAAACTTTATCAAATCTAGTTATGGGTGATTAGTTCACTTTGGTGGTTATAACTAATTCCTATTTTGAGTTTCTATTAAATCAACTAGTCATTAACCTAGTAGGATCTCTCGATCTTCCACTAAACTAATGAGTCAACAAAAACTACTTATCTCTCGACCTCATAGTCCAGACTGGTTTGAGGCTAAGGTGTTCACGGATAGGCCATATCAATTTTTAGTTAATCCCCACCTAAATGACTTCCTAGGGAGCCTAGGGTTTAAGTTCTTCCTCTCCCAAACAGCTGATCTATTAAGAAAACCTTACATACTAATAGTTTAACCACACCTCCACTCGCTAATTCCCCATAAGAGGATTAATTCGTCATGGATGTCATAAACACAATAAACTAGACAAATAAGATATGCATAAAGAATAAATCAAGAGTATGGTTTAGTGAATCCTGAATTGTATTGATTGATGTAAGCGCAGAATACAAAAGATTTGGTTCGAATCTACAAATCAGCTTCTCCGAATAATACAAAATAGGAAAGAACTGAAATAAACCTAAATCCTAAAAGGAAGGAAAAACTTAAAGAAAACATTTACAAAAAAAAACTTAGAATATCAAAAGCTATCTTCAACAATAGTTTAGAAGCCTATTTATAGAGTTAGGGTTGCCATCGTCCTCAACCCTAGATCAACTGACGCTCTTGTGTTTAACTTTGGATTGTGTGGACCAAAAGGCCTTTGGCTCGTAAGTATTTTTTGTATAAGGTCGATGTCGCGACACCCTAGTGCCTGTGTCACGACATTGAAGAAAGTATGCTTAGATTCAAAGTAGTTTTAGGGGTGTGTTGCAACATCCCATGGCTGTGTCATGACACCAAAGGCAGTATGGAAAATCTTGCATTCTACTCCCTATGTTGCGACCTCAGATTCCCCGTGTTGCAACACAACGACTAGTATTGAGTTCCTATGCCCTTGCATGGTCTCTTGTACACTTACTAAATATGTTAGCTCGCCTTTAGGCCTCATTCGACCTCTAAGGTCAATAAAAGACTCAAAAAAACACTTTTTATTGAATTTATACTAAAATATAAAAACATAACTAAAATATAATAAAAGTACTTGTATTCAAGCTCCTCTAGTACAAAAACTAGTTTAATCAGCCACATCGAATTACCACAGATCACCTTACATGTATGGTACCCTCTAAAAAGGAATTATGATTGATGATTACCCAATGGAGTTCTCTGCATGTCCCAGGACGATGATGACCAAACCTTACGAAATGTGAGTTTAGGCAAATCCATATCGTAAACATGTCAAGAAAGAAAAAGCCTTTGTGATGAACTCTGAAAGAAAAACCTTTGTGGCAAACTCTAAAAGAAAAGTCCTTGTGGCGAACTCTAAAAGAAAAGCCTTTTTGATGAACTTTAAAAGAAAAGCCTTTGTGCTGAATTCTGAAAGAAGAGCCTTTATGGTGAACTTTGAAAGAAAAGCCTTTGTGGCGAACTTTGAAAGAAGAGCCTTTGTGGTGAAATTTGGATGGACTGTCCTTATGGTGTATCTTAACAGGATTCCCAATGAAGAACTATGAAGGAGGTTCTTTGTGGTGTACCATGATGAGGCCTTCATGGCGAATTCTGTTTGGCTCTTAAACGAAACTAGAGGAATTAGTAAGGACAAAATGTATTTATGGACTACATGGTAAAGTATTGTACAAGAGTAAGACTCGGTCAATAGTAATGAGTTAGTATTGAAAATGTATTCTAATTAAGAACATGAATTTATATTTTTAAATGCAATATTTGTAATCAGTGTATGTGTTTATTCTTGAATTGTGATGAGGTGATAACTCAGTGATTGAAGGATGTAAGTGATGTAACGAAGAAGTTTTGTTGAGAAAAGGAAATGATTTCAGAGTTTGGTATAATAGAAGAAGAGTGTAAAGGAATGGAACTTGAGAAAGCATTCACCAAAGACAGGGTTGAAGGTTTGGAACGATGAAACCGTCAATAAAAGTTTTCAGTTACGATGTGCAAGTATGACTTAGGTAAATGATGTTTTGTTCACTAAGTTCTTCTGAACTTATCTCTATGTGTTATGTTATAGGTGAATTTATGTAGGTCTGCACTACGAGGGACGATGCTAGTACTATGATAAAAAGCGGCATATCGGGTTATTATGCATACAAAGTGAGTCTGGTGGCGAGTTCAAAGTCTGAATTGGTACATAAAAATCCATACATTGGGGTTTCTATAGTAGACTAGGATTTCAATTTAGTTATCATTGTAATTTAATTACCATGTGTGGTAGTTGTAATTTCTTGTTGTATATACTTATGTAAGTTAGTTTGAAATCTGTAATTGAGAAGATGTAATTAATTGTAACTTGTTTAAGTAGATTAAGTTTTTATATGTATTCATGTGGTAATACCCAAGATCCGATCTAGTTAATCGGATCAAGTTGAGGGCTTTACAACTTTCCTTTCCCTTCTTTTACTCATTTTAAATATCCAAATAAAAGAATATAATTTCCTTTCCTATCTATTCCTCTTATTTCTTCTTCTTTCCTTTTTTTTTTTTGCTTTACTGACTTGAATCCAAACATAGGGTAACTTCAACATTAAAACATGCATGAAAGGAGAGGAAAACTCGAAGAAAATACTCTCAATTTCTTATTACAAACTCTAACCTCCAATATTCGAAACCCTATAAAAAGTTAACAATATTTGGTTAAATTTCAATGTATCACTCTTAATGCTATCTAACATTTTCAAAATAAAGCTCTTCTATCTTGTAGAAAAAAGAAAATTTTGGACCAATTTCAAAGCACCATGTGTCAAGCCAAAGTTACCATAGGCCAAATCAGAATTATCGTGGATTAAAATGGTGACATCATGTATTGTATTACAATTATTTTCTCTAATTAATATAAATAAATTAAGAGATATGCAAAAGAAAATATATTATCACTAATTGAATTGTAACACTCCTAACCCGTATCCGTTGCCGGAACAAGGTTATGAGGTATTACTTGACTGAACAAAACTTCTATAAGGTCAGAGATACTTACCAGACATAAATTATCAACACATTTGTTCAATTATAAGGCTTCTCTAAACAAAATGAGCAAGCCATCTTCACATGGCTATAATGTATACAAAGTCGAAATATCATTTTACCTATAGTCTATCCTATACATGCCTTAAACCACGATGATATACAATCTTCTCAACTCACATAATGACTCGATAGTGTGATGATATCTCTGGCTCTTCCAACTCGAACTAAAGGATAAACCTATAAGAAATGGAAAAGAGAACACGGAGTAAGCTTCAATGCTTAGTAAGTTTTAAGCAATGCAAACAATTAATTTACTTATAGATCAATTATTTCAAATTTTCAAGAAATCATTCCTAGGTAATTGCCATTTTGGCCAAGTATCCATGAACATAATGTATATTTAGCAAATTCATCTCACTTGAATCTGAACTCAATTAAAACCAAATATTCAATTCACAAATAAGATCATAAGAACTCGAAAAGCATCTCATTAACTAGTTTTAACCATGTTTGCAACAAAATCACAAATTCACTACAAGCTGTCTTCCTGAGAAATAGTCACTAAATTATTTATAACTGGAGCTAAGAAACTCTAAATCAAGTGCCGTTAATTTTCCCTGAAAATATACTTGCATATATTCCACCCATCAAATTTTCAGAATTTTTGGTTTGACCAATCAATACCAGATTTTTATTGAAGTTTCCCCTCTTTCACTGTTTGACTATTCTGACCACTCTTCACTACAAATCATTTTTCTCATTATACAGAATTTGAATTATGTTATCGTTTATTTCATTTGAAACTAGACTCATTAAGGAGTCTAAGTATATAAATTTTATCGTATAATCATCATTGTACAATTTACAATGATTTTCTAAATACAGAACAGGGAATTTCAAGGTCATTTTGACTCTATCTTACGCCACTTCAAATATCTCATTATCTACAATTCTTTTGCTTACAAGGTTTCTTTTATAAGAAACTAGACTCATTATGATTTAATTAAATAATTTATTCAGCTTCTAATTCAATTTCCACAAGTTATGGTGATTTTCCAAAATCACGCTACTGTTGCTGTCCCAAGCAGATTTATTACAATTTGCTCTTTCACACATTCCTTGCATTCAAATTATCTAAACATGTATATCATGTCATTCAAGATCGAACTCAAATAACATAGGCATTAAAATGCTTCACTAACAGCTTTAGTTTCATTGAAACGAATAAAATACAAAATCATATTCACATTTAATTTTCCACGATCGTAATCACCTAAAAATAAATCATATACTTCCACAAATCTTTCCACAAGGACCAAGTGTTTATATTTGAATATAAACATAGAATCGTTTCACATAACTTCACACATTTACCGAATATATCACGATCACATATATAGTCATAACACTTATTCACAGATGCATCACTTTATATACTTATAATTTAATTCAAATCAAATCACATACGAGTACATGATACGTACCTGGCCAACTTAATATGTAATGCACTTTCAATTTGTCAACTTAGTGTAGGATCTTGTAATTGTATACTTTTATCAAATTCATCGGCACTTGGCCTGCTAGGTATAAAACCCGAAATTATGTTACCGGCACAAAGCCTGCGGGACTTTAGCCCGGATACATTTCCAGCACGAAGCCTGCAAGTCCCGGATACATTTCCAGCATGAAGCCTGCGGGACTTTAGCCCAGATACATTTCCAGCACGAAGCCTGCGGGTCTTTAGCCCGGATACATTTCCAGTGTCTTGCTTATTTATTCACATGTTAACACATTTCACATAACATATCACATTAGCAATTCAATTGCTTCATTCGAATATAAGCACAAAATGTACACCTACCCTTTAACTTTCGGTTCAATAATCATACACAAGGAACACAAATGTCGGAATCCTGTGTCATGACATATGTATCCTAACTATTCCTAAGATTTATACAGGGCTTTCGAACGTCGTAACTCGGTCGAATCGAAAGCTCGAACATAGTTTTCAAACTCATACACATTCAGCATTTACAAGTATAAATTTATATATTATATACCAGCATATATACTTAACATTTAACTACATTTAGGCATGTGTATTTGCTTATAAACTTACCTCAGACATCGTAAAACGGGACGGAGCTGCTAGTCGACAACTTTCGTTTTTCCCTAGTCCAAATCCGATTTCTTTGGTTCTTGATCTAAAAATATTCAAATTAAGCTCATTCAAACATATTTTCGTTCAATTTAGTTCAAAAAAACATAAATGGGCAAATTACCATTTTACCCCTGACATTTACAATTTTTACAATTTAATCCTTATTGCACAAAACACAAAATATACAAAATTTCAATATACCCATGTTGGGCCGAATTTTACCCATACCCATACAAGTCTATATATTTCATCAATTTCATATTTTAGTCTCTCAAATTTTTATTTTTGTAATTAAGTCCTAATTACTCAAAATCATCAAAAATTCCAATACAAAAATATGTTAACCCAACACCTATCTTTCATATTTCACCATCAAACCATAAAAATCACAAGCTTCCATCAATGGCATAACTCAAAATATTCATCAAAATTCAAATTTTAAGCATGGGTTTTGAAGTACTCGAAGCAACGATCTCAAAAACGTAAAAATTATCGAAAACCAACAAAGAACGAACCTTGGATTTGAGCTTGGGAGTTGGCCGAACCTAAGCTTCCCTTATTTCTTTTTCTTTTCTTTTGTTTCGGCATGGGTGAAATAAAACATATGCCCACTCATATTTTACTTTATAATATCTTTTATATGATAAAGCTTATAATTTTTTTATTTTTTACATTTGAAATAATAATAAAATCATATAATATATATATCCTTTACCAACCAATCAATAAGCTAATGCACATGATATGGCTTTCACGTTTATGTCTTATAATATATATTACACCTTAATATAAAACAATATTTAATTTACACACATATATATATCTTTAATAAAATATTATAAAACCATATGGTATATACTTACCACCGTCCCACTAGTAATCAAATGACTAATTACAACTTAAATACTTCAATTTAAAAAGCCACTAACAATTCGGCCCTTATACTATAAACCATCAAATTTTCTTTTTACATGATTAAGTCCTTTTATTTAATCGGATACCCAAACGATAAAATTAAAACACGAAAATTTTACAGATATAAATTCACACATAATAAACACATAAACTAATTTTTAAATATTTTTCTGGCTCGGATTTGTGGTCCCGAAACCACTGTTCCAAATAGGGTCTAAACTGGGCTATTACAACTCTCCCCCCTTTAGGAATTTTTGTCCCCGAAAATCTTACCAAAAGTAGAGTAAAGTATTTTCTTCCACATAGTACATTACTAATTCACACGTGATTTCGAATTTCATATTTCTTTAATCTCTCAAGTAAGATCTTGATCTGTCTTTTGCTATACATCATATCTAACTGAACTATTTATAACCGTATTGAATTACCTTCATTTTCTGCTCAATTTGTCTGATAACATTAATCACGCGGATCATTACCTCATAAAACTCGATCTTGAAACAACAAAGTTCGATAACTGCAACCATACAATACCTTATATTATGTCATTAATATAATCACACGATAGCTTATCGAACAACAATAGTCTTTCTTTGTTGCCTTCAACCTCTTACACGTTGACAAAACATAGTTTCGAGAATTTGAATTTTTTTTTACGCCACAATCTCGTACTCAAAGCTTACAGTAATTTCTTCCAGAATCACAATATAACTTCTAGATTTCAATCTGAAACAAGGTTAGATGAGCACCACGTGCAAACTGACAATCCTTGAAATGAATAACTCAACTGATTTATTAAAAGTGAAATCCATGCATACAGAAAGACTTATTTAGACAGTCATCGATAATTCAGATAACATCTATATTTTTCTAAGATAAGGATAACCCCAATACATAATTGATCGACACTCTATTTCTATAATCAACAAAGTCAGGAATACCATATTTCACATTCATTCAATGATATCACATCTAAAATTGTTGTGCATCTTGTTAATCCCGTATGAATAGACAAACTACCACTGAGAGTGTCTTGTAGCAGTTGTTACATAATCGTAGAGCTTTTCAGTATACAAACTCTATCTCGAACTAACAATTAATCTTCTATTCCACATCTAAGGTTCTAAATCAGAAATCAATTTATGTTGTACCCCTTTTTAACTTATAATTCGCTGACACATTTCTGAATTTCACAACTTTGCTAAATAGACATTGATTTAGCTTCAAATCCAGCTAAGTCAATCACGTATTCATCGCCCGTAAAACACACAAAAAATTTCCCATTCAAAACTTCCGAAACTATAATCATAATCACTTACAGACTCAAAAGTTTTTCGACGATTCGAGCTAGCCTTGCTATGCTAAGTTCGAATCTTTCTCTGACATTAAACTTTCTAAACTCTTATAGTCATCACATATGTCACATAACTCTTTAATCTCACGAGTCAAAATGCGAATCGGTTCTTCTTCGTAGGTCATATTAGGCTAAATTTCAATCTCAAACGGACTAATCACATGTGATGGATCAGATCGATACCTCTGAAGCATCGAAACGTGGAATACATTGTGGATCTTTTCTAACTCAGGTGGCAACAATAATCTATAAGCAACCAGCCCGATATGTTCTATAACTTTATACGACCCAAGAAACCTCGGACTCAATTTGCCTTTACGACCGAATCTGAGTATTTTCTTCCACGGTGAGTCTTTCAAGAAAACTTTATCTCCGATTTGAAACTCTATATCTTTCCGTTTCAAGTTCACATAAGATTCCTGTCGATCTAACGCTACTTTCAAACTTTCACGGATCACTTTCACTTTCTGTTCAGTTTCTCTGATCAAATCGACTCCGTGTATCTTATTTTCACTGAGCTCAATCCAGTACAATGGCGTTCGGCATTTACGACCATACAAAGCCTCACAAATTTGCTGATTAAACATCAATTTAGTTTCTAGCTCAGCCAATAACTACTCATCATTTGATAAGATTAATCACATGATTGTCGGTCGTAAAACACATAAAGATTCTCGCTCAGAACCCCAAAGACTATAATCGTTTGCCCAGATTGATAATCAATCACTGACTCATAATCTTACAACAGTTCGAACCATCTTTAATTCTTGTGTCGAATAACTCTTTACCTAAGAACTGGCGCTTCAATAACAATTTCTTCAACTGTTTATCACTTTATTGATAAATATCACATCATTTAAAAGATATTTTTCACAGATAACCATATAGAATCATAAGAAAGAAGAGATACTGTAATCTCAAATATATCACTATACTGATCTTTTTAAGAAAGCGCCCATATCAGATGACAAATATCTCAGTGATGTCTTAGAGGAAATCCAGAAGTAAAACATCACTCACATGTACCAGAATTAACGGTAACAGAAACAATATAATCTTCATGTATACTAAGTAGATCAAAAACTAGTAGGATCAAAATACCAACATCACACAGATTCTATCGTAGATCTTTTCTTCTAATAAAATGAAATAGGATACCAGAGAAAGATATAATAATGTCAATTGTAACCCGAACAGCCCAACAATGCTTTCATATATCAATATATATAGATGACGTTCTCATATGATAAGAATTTTCATTTGAAATATACAGTTACACATACCTCTGAGGATAAATGTACACATAGAATGCCCAGAAGAAAACGTAGTAACTGTCCGACTATATTCACTGCACTCAGCTATCATTTCAATTCAACATTATCCTACTATCTAGTTCTATCATCACCGATTTCACAATATTCCATTACTAACAGAAATCAATTCAGAAATACTTCCAGTTAATACGTTCTTTAGACATCATACCTGAATACTTTCATCTCATCGAATTCAACTTCTTCTTTAACAGTGAATTGGCATATTATGAATGGCCTTCAACATGATCCAATATCTTTTCTGTTACTGTCTTCACTTGCGGACTCATTCTCTTATCTGATCACAATACTAATCTTTCAACCACGAAACTCTGTAATTTTGCACTCGTAAGCGTATTTAATCCATATAGTACGGATCTCATTACAATGCTTTACTGATGAGGGGGTGAGAGTTGTAAAGCCAACAATTTTAACTCTTACGTAAGCATGTAAATCACACATACTATTATGAACGAACAGTTCATTACTAATTTTGTATTCTCAAACATCTAGCAATCATTTTTTTATGATCACTTGGTACTTAACACATAGCTCATATGCTAATTCAAATCATAAATTCTAAGTCAAAATACTCACACAACCATCATATACCCAACATCACAACTCATATACTCATATAATTATAACATTTATCAATAGCAGAATATCATGCATTCTGATTCATACCTTTTATGAGTTTCAACTCATCACCAACACATTTTCACTCAAACGTTTGAGTATAACATTCTATACTATCAGAATTAGCTCGGTTGGAAAGAATATCTGTCTTACAAAACAATTTCATTAGAGCCGGGAGATGTCACACTATCACGAGTAGTAATATGGCATGTATAGCTAGACTCACATACGCTAGGTTAGTCCGAGAATCGACTAAACCATAGCTCCGATACCACTAAATGTAACACTCCTAACCCGTATCCGTTGCCGGAACAAGGTTATGAGGTATTACTTGACTGAACAAAACTTCTATAAGGTCAGAGATACTTACCAGACATAAATTATCAACACATTTGTTCAATTATAAGGCTTCTCTAAACAAAATGAGCAAGCCATCTTCGCATGGCTATAATGTATACAAAGTCGAAATATCATTTTACCTATAGTCTATCCTATACATGCCTTAAACCATGATGATATACAATCTTCTCAACTCACATAATGGCTCGATAGTGTGATGATATCTCCGGCTCTTCCAACTCGAACTAAAGGATAAACCTATAAGAAATGGAAAAGAGAACACGGATTAAGCTTCAATGCTTAGTAAGTTTTAAGCAATGCAAACAATTAATTTACTTATAGATCAATTATTTCAAATTTTCAAGAAATCATTCCTAGGTAATTGCCATTTTGGCCAAGTATCCATGAACATAATGTATATTTAGCAAATTCATCTCACTTGAATCTGAACTCAATTAAAACCAAATATTCAATTCACAAATAAGATCATAAGAACTCGAAAAGCATCTCATTAACTAGTTTTAACCATGTTTGCAACAAAATCACAAATTCACTACAAGCTGTCTTCCTGAGCAACAGTCACTAAATTATTTATAACTGGAGCTAAGAAACTCCAAATCAAGTGCCGTTAATTTTCCCTGAAAATAGACTTACATATATTCCATCCATCAAATTTTCAGAATTTTTTGTTTGACCAATCAATACCAGATTTTTATTGAAGTTTCCCCTCTTTCACTGTTTGACTATTCTGACCACTCTTCACTACAAATCAATTTTATCATTATACAGAATTTGAATTATGTTATCATTTATTTCATTTGAAACTAGACTCATTAAGGAGTCTAAGTATATAAATTTTATCGTATAATCATCATTGTACAATTTACAATGATTTTCTAAATACAGAACAGGGAATTTCAAGGTCATTTTGACTCTATCTTACGCCACTTCAAATATCTCATTATATACAATTCTTTTGCTTACAAGGTTTCTTTTATAAGAAACTAGACTCATTATTCTTTAATTACATAATTTATTCAGCTTCTAATTCAATTTCCACAATTTATGGTGATTTTCCAAATCACGCTACTGTTGCTGTCCCAAGCAGATTTATTACAATTTGCTCTTTCACACATTCCTTGCATTCAAATTATCTAAACATGTATATCATGTCATTCAAGATCGAACTCAAATAACAGAGGCATTAAAATGCTTCACTAACAGCTTTAGTTTCATTGAAACGAATAAAATACAAAATCATATTCACATTTAATTTTCCACGATCGTAATCACCTAAAAATAAATCATATACTTCCACAAATCTTTCCACAAGGACCAAGTGTTTATATTTGAATATAAACATAGAATCATTTCACATAACTTCACACATTTACCGAATATATCACGATCACATATATAGTCATAACACTTATTCACAGATGCATTACTTTATATACTTATAATTTAATTCAAATCAAATCACATACGAGTACATGATACGTACCTGGCCAACTTAATATGTAATGCACTTTCAATTTGTCAACTTAGTGTAGGATCTTGTAAATGTATACTTTTATCAAATTCATCGGCACTTGGCCTGCTAGGTATAAAACCTGAAATTATGTTACCGGCACAAAGCCTGCGGGACTTTAGCCCGGATACATTTCCAGCACGAAGCCTGCAAGTCCCGGATACATTTCCAGCACGAAGCCTGCGGGACTTTAGCCCGGATACATTTCCAGCACGAAGCCTGCGGGTCTTTAGCCCGGATACATTTCCAGTGTCTTGCTTATTTATTCACATGTTAACACATTTCACATAACATATCACATTAGCAATTCAATTGCTTCATTCGAATATAAGCACAAAATGTACACCTACCCTTTAACTTTCGGTTCAATAATCATACACAAGGAACACAAATGTCGGAATCCTGTGTCATGACATATGTATCCTAACTATTCCTAAGATTCATACAGGGCTTTCGAACGTCATAACTCGGTCGAATCGAAAGCTCGAACATAGTTTTCAAACTCATACACATTCAGCATTTACAAGTATAAATTCATATATTATATACCAGCATATATACTTAACATTTAACTACATTTAGGCATGTGTATTTGCTTATAAACTTACCTCAGACGTCGTAAAACGGGACGGAGCTGCTAGTCGACAACTTTCGTTTTTCCCTAGTCCAAATCCGATTTCTTTGGTTCTTGATCTAAAAATATTCAAATTAAGCTCATTCAAACATATTTTCGTTCAATTTAGTTCAAAAAATAGAAATGGGCAAATTACCATTTTACCCCTGACATTTACAATTTTTACAATTTAATCCCTATTGCACAAAACACAAAATATACAAAATTTCAATATACCCATGTTGGGCCGAATTTTACCCATACCCATACAAGTCTATATATTTCATCAATTTCATATTTTAGTCTCTCAAATTTTTATTTTTGCAATTAAGTCCTAATTACTCAAAATCATCAAAAATTCCAATACAAAAATATGTTAACCCAACACCTATCTTTCATATTTCACCATCAAACCATAAAAATCACAAGCTTCCATCAATGGCATAGCTCAAAATATTCATCAAAATTCAAATTTTAAGCATGGGTTTTGAAGTACTCGAAGCAACG
>NC_053435.1:49703895-49782555 GCF_007990345.1 Gossypium hirsutum | reverse complement strand
TTTTATTGAATTTATACTAAAATATAAAAACATAACTAAAATATAATAAAAGTACTTGTATTCAAGCTCCTCTAGTACAAAAACTATTAATCAGCCACATCGAATTACCACAGATCACCTTACATGTATGTACCCTCTAAAAAGGAATTATGATTGATGATTACCCAATGGAGTTCTCTGCATGTCCCAGGACGATGATGACCAAACCTTACGAAATGTGAGTTTTAGGCAAATCCATATCGTAAACATGTCAAGAAAGAAAAAGCCTTTGTGATGAACTCTGAAAGAAAAACCTTTGTGGCAAACTCTAAAAGAAAAGTCCTTGTGGCGAACTCTAAAAGAAAAGCCTTTTTGATGAACTTTAAAGAAAAGCCTTTGTGCTGAATTCTGAAAGAAGAGCCTTTATGGTGAACTTTGAAAGAAAAGCCTTTGTGGCGAACTTTGAAAGAAGAGCCTTTGTGGTGAAATTTGGATGGACTGTCCTTATGGTGTATCTTAACAGGATTCCAATGAAGAACTATGAAGGAGGTTCTTTGTGGTGTACCATGATGAGGCCTCATGGCGAATTCTGTTTGGCTCTTAAACGAAACTAGAGGAATTAGTAAGGACAAAATGTATTTATGGACTACAGGTAAATATTGTACAAGAGTAAGACTCGGTCAATAGTAATGAGTTAGTATTGAAAATGTATTCTAATTAAGAACATGAATTTATATTTTTAAATGCAATATTTGTAATCAGTGTATGTGTTTATTCTTGAATTGTGATGAGGTGATAACTCAGTGATTGAAGGATGTAAGTGATGTAACGAAGAAGTTTTGTTGAGAAAAGGAAATGATTTCAGAGTTTGGTATAATAGAAGAAGAGTGTAAAGGAATGGAACTTGAAAGCATTCACCAAGACAGGGTTGAAGTTTGGAACGATGAAACCGTCAAAAAAGTTTTCAGTTACGATGTGCAAGTATGACTTAGGTAAATGATGTTTTTCACTAAGTTCTTCTGAACTTATCTCTATTGTTATGTTATAGGTGAATTTATGTAGGTCTGCACTACGAGGGACGATGCTAGTACTATGATAAAAAGCGGCATATCGGGTTATTATGCATACAAAGTGAGTCTGGTGGCGAGTTCAAAGTCTGAATTGGTACATAAAAATCCATACATTGGGGTTTCTATAGTAGACTAGGATTTCAATTTAGTTATCATTGTAATTTAATTACCATGTGTGGTAGTTGTAATTTCTTGTTGTATATACTTATGTAAGTTAGTTTGAAATCTGTAATTGAGAAGATGTAATTAATTGTAACTTGTTTAAGTAGATTAAGTTTTTATATGTATTCATGTGGTAATACCCAAGATCCGATCTAGTTAATCGGATCAAGTTGAGGGCTTTACAACTTCCTTTCCCTTCTTTTACTCATTTTAAATATCCAAATAAAAGAATATAATTTCCTTTCCTATCTATTCCTCTTATTTCTTCTTCTTTCCTTTTTTTTTTTTGCTTTACTGACTTATCAAATCGAATGTTCGAATATAAAAATTAAAAATGGTAAATTTCATGTATTTTGCATTACACATAGTTTTCTTAAATTTACATAAAAATAAAAATTAGAAAGATATGGATTAAAAGAATATTTATACAATTACCTAATATAAAAAATAAGAATATGAAATAAACACAAGAATTCATAACCCGATCCGTTGCCGGAACAAGGTATGAGTATTATTATAACAAAACTTCTATAAGTAGATACTACAGACATAAATATCAAACATTTGTTCAATTATAAGGCTTCTCTAAACAAAATGAGCAAGCCATCTTCACATGGCTATAATGTATACAAAGTCGAAATATCATTTTACCTATAGTCTATCCTATACATGCCTTAAACCACATGATATACAATCTTCTCAACTCACATAATGACTCGATAGTGTGATGATATCTCTGGCTCTTCCAACTCGAACTAAAGGATAAACCTATAAGAATGGAAAGAGAACACGGAGTAAGCTTCAATGCTTAGTAAGTTTTAAGCAATGCAAACAATTAATTACTTATAGATCAATTATTTTCAAATTTTCAAGAAATCATTCCTAGGTAATTGCCATTTTGGCCAAGTATCCATGAACATAATGTATATTTAGCAAATTCATCTCACTTGAATCTGAACTCAATTAAACCAAATATTCAATTCACAAATAAGATCATAAGAACTCGAAAAGCATCTCATTAACTAGTTTTAACCATGTTTGCAACAAAATCACAAATTCACTACAAGCGTCTTCCTGAGAAATAGTCACTAAATATTATAACTGAGCTAAAAAACTCTAAATAAGTCCGTAATTTCCCTAAAATATACTTGCATTATTCACCCATAAATTTTCAGAATTTTGGTTGACCAATCAATACCAGATTTTTATTGAAGTTTCCCCTTTTCACTGTTTGACTATTCTGACCACTCTTCACTACAAATCATTTTTCTCATTATACAGAATTTGAATTATGTTATCGTTTATTTCATTTGAAACTAGACTCATTAAGAGTCTAAGTATATAAATTTTATCGTATAATCATCATTGTACAATTTACAATGATTTTCTAAATACAAACAGGGAATTTCAAGTCATTTTGACTCTATCTTACCCACTTCAAATATCTCATATCTACAATTTTTGCTTACAAGGTTTCTTTTATAAGAAACTAGATCATTATGATTTAATTAAATAATTTATTCAGCTTCTATTCAATTTCCACAGTTATGGTGATTCCAAATCACGCTACTGTTGCTTCCCAAGCAGATTTATTACAATTTGCTCTTTCACACATTCTTGCATTCAAATTATCTAAACATGTATATCATGTCATTCAAGATCGAACTCAATACATAGGCATTAAAATGCTTCACTAACAGCTTTAGTTTCATTGAAACGAATAAAATACAAAATCATATTCACATTTAATTTTCCACGATCTAATCACCTAAAAATAAATCATATACTTCCACAATCTTTCCACAAGGACCAATGTTTATATTTGAATATAACATAGAATCGTTCACATAATTCACACATTTACGATATATCACGATCACATATATAGTCATAACACTTATTCACAGATGCATCACTTATATACTTTAATTAATTCAAATCAAATCACATACGAGTACATGATACGTACCTGGCCAACTTAATATGTAATGCACTTTCAATTTGTCAACTAGTGTAGGATCTTTATGTATACTTTTATCAATTCATCGGCACTGCCTGTAGGTATAAACCCGAAATTATGTTACGACAAGCTGCGATTGCCGAAATTCCAGCCGAAGCTGCAGCCCGGATACTTTCCAGCATGACCTCGGACTTTAGCCAAATTCCACACGAAGCCTGCGGTCTTAGCCGGATACATTTCCATGTCTTCTTATTTATTACATTTAAACATTCACAAACATACATTACAATTCATTGCTTCATTCGAATATAAGCACAAAATGTACACCTACCCTTAACTTTCGTTCAATAACATACACAAGGAACACAAATGTCGGAATCCTGTGTCATGACATATGTATCCTAACTATTCCTAAGATTTATACAGGGCTTTCGAACGTCGTAACTCGGTCGAATCGAAAGCTCGAACATAGTTTTCAAACTCATACACATTCAGCATTTACAAGTATAAATTTATATATTATATACCAGCATATATACTTAACATTTAACTACATTTAGGCATGTGTATTGCTTATAAACTTACCTCAGACATCGTAAAACGGGACGGAGCTGCTAGTCGACAACTTTCGTTTTTCCCTAGTCCAAATCCGATTTCTTTGGTTCTTGATCTAAAAATATTCAAATTAAGCTCATTCAAACATATTTTCGTTCAATTTAGTTCAAAAAACATAAATGGGCAAATTACCATTTTACCCCTGACATTTACAATTTTTACAATTTAATCCTTATTGCACAAAACACAAAATATACAAAATTTCAATATACCCATGTTGGCCGAATTTTACCCATACCCATACAAGTCTATATATTTCATCATTTCATATTTTAGTCTCTCAAATTTTTATTTTTGTAATTAAGTCCTAATTACTCAAAATCATCAAAAATTCCAATACAAAAATATGTTAACCCAACACCTATCTTTCATATTTCACCATCAAACCATAAAAATCACAAGCTTCCATCAATGGCATAACTCAAATATTCATCAAAATTCAAATTTTAAGCATGGGTTTTGAAGTACTCGAAGCAACGATCTCAAAAACGTAAAAATTATCGAAAACCAACAAAGAACGAACCTTGGATTTGAGCTTGGGAGTTGGCCGAACCTAAGCTTCCCTTATTTCTTTTTCTTTTCTTTGTTTCGGCATGGGTGAAATAAAACATATGCCCACTCATATTTTACTTTATAATATCTTTTTATGATAAAGCTTATAATTTTTTATTTTTTACATTTGAAATAATAATAAAATCATATAATATATATATCCTTTACCAACCAATCAATAAGCTAATGCACATGATATGGCTTTCACGTTTATGTCTTATAATATATATTACACCTTAATATAAAACAATATTTAATTTACACACATATATATATCTTTAATAAAATATTATAAAACCATATGGTATATACTTACCACCGTCCCACTAGTAATCAAATGACTAATTACAACTTAAATACTTCATTTAAAAAGCCACTAACAATTCGGCCCTATACTATAAACCATCAAATTTTCTTTTTACATGATTAAGTCCTTTTATTTAATCGGATACCCAAACGATAAAATTAAAACACGAAAATTTACAGATATAAATTCACACATAATAAACACATAAACTAATTTTAAATATTTTCTGGCTCGGATTTGTGGTCCCGAAACCACTGTTCCAAATAGGGTCTAAACTGGGCTATTACAACTCTCCCCCCTTTAGGAATTTTTGTCCCCGAAAATCTTACCAAAAAGTAGAGTAAAGTATTTTCTTCCACATAGTACATTACTAATTCACACGTGATTTCGAATTTCATATTTCTTTAATCTCTCAAGTAAGATCTTGATCTGTCTTTTGCTATACATCATATCTAACTGAACTATTTATAACCGTATTGAATTACCTTCATTTTCTGCTCAATTTGTCTGATAACATTAATCACGCGGATCATTACCTCATAAAACTCGATCTTGAAACAACAAGTTCGATAACTGCAACCATACAATACCTTATATTATGTCATTAATATAATCACACGATAGCTTATCGAACAACAATAGTCTTTCTTTGTTGCCTTCAACCTCTTACACGTTGACAAAACATAGTTTCGAGAATTTGAATTTTTTTTTACGCCACAATCTCGTACTCAAAGCTTACAGTAATTTCTTCCAGAATCACAATATAACTTCTAGATTTCAATCTGAAACAAGGTTAGATGAGCACCACGTGCAAACTGACAATCCTTGAAATGAATAACTCAACTGATTTATTAAAAGTGAAATCCATGCATACAGAAAGACTTATTTAGACAGTCATCGATAATTCAGATAACATCTATATTTTTCTAAGATAAGGATAACCCCAATACATAATTGATCGACACTCTATTTCTATAATCAACAAAGTCAGGAATACCATATTTCACATTCATTCAATGATATCACATCTAAAATTGTTGTGCATCTTGTTAATCCCGTATGAATAGACAAACTACCACTGAGAGTGTCTTGTAGCAGTTGTTACATAATCGTAGAGCTTTTCAGTATACAAACTCTATCTCGAACTAACAATTAATCTTCTATTCCACATCTAAGGTTCTAAATCAGAAATCAATTTATGTTGTACCCCTTTTTAACTTATAATTCGCTGACACATTTCTGAATTTCACAACTTTGCTAAATAGACATTGATTTAGCTTCAAATCCAGCTAAGTCAATCACGTATTCATCGCCCGTAAAACACACAAAAAATTTCCCATTCAAAACTTCCGAAACTATAATCATAATCACTTACAGACTCAAAAGTTTTTCGACGATTCGAGCTAGCCTTGCTATGCTAAGTTCGAATCTTTCTCTGACATTAAACTTTCTAAACTCTTATAGTCATCACATATGTCACATAACTCTTTAATCTCACGAGTCAAAATGCGAATCGGTTCTTCTTCGTAGGTCATATTAGGCTAAATTTCAATCTCAAACGGACTAATCACATGTGATGGATCAGATCGATACCTCTGAAGCATCGAAACGTGGAATACATTGTGGATCTTTTCTAACTCAGGTGGCAACAATAATCTATAAGCAACCAGCCCGATATGTTCTATAACTTTATACGACCCAAGAAACCTCGGACTCAATTTGCCTTTACGACCGAATCTGAGTATTTTCTTCCACGGTGAGTCTTTCAAGAAAACTTTATCTCCGATTTGAAACTCTATATCTTTCCGTTTCAAGTTCACATAAGATTCCTGTCGATCTAACGCTACTTTCAAACTTTCACGGATCACTTTCACTTTCTGTTCAGTTTCTCTGATCAAATCGACTCCGTGTATCTTATTTTCACTGAGCTCAATCCAGTACAATGGCGTTCGGCATTTACGACCATACAAAGCCTCACAAATTTGCTGATTAAACATCAATTTAGTTTCTAGCTCAGCCAATAACTACTCATCATTTGATAAGATTAATCACATGATTGTCGGTCGTAAAACACATAAAGATTCTCGCTCAGAACCCCAAAGACTATAATCGTTTGCCCAGATTGATAATCAATCACTGACTCATAATCTTACAACAGTTCGAACCATCTTTAATTCTTGTGTCGAATAACTCTTTACCTAAGAACTGGCGCTTCAATAACAATTTCTTCAACTGTTTATCACTTTATTGATAAATATCACATCATTTAAAAGATATTTTTCACAGATAACCATATAGAATCATAAGAAAGAAGAGATACTGTAATCTCAAATATATCACTATACTGATCTTTTTAAGAAAGCGCCCATATCAGATGACAAATATCTCAGTGATGTCTTAGAGGAAATCCAGAAGTAAAACATCACTCACATGTACCAGAATTAACGGTAACAGAAACAATATAATCTTCATGTATACTAAGTAGATCAAAAACTAGTAGGATCAAAATACCAACATCACACAGATTCTATCGTAGATCTTTTCTTCTAATAAAATGAAATAGGATACCAGAGAAAGATATAATAATGTCAATTGTAACCCGAACAGCCCAACAATGCTTTCATATATCAATATATATAGATGACGTTCTCATATGATAAGAATTTCATTTGAAATATACAGTTACACATACCTCTGAGGATAAATGTACACATAGAATGCCCAGAAGAAAACGTAGTAACTGTCCGACTATATTCACTGCACTCAGCTATCATTTCAATTCAAACATTATCCTACTATCTAGTTCTATCATCACCGATTTCACAATATTCCATTACTAACAGAAATCAATTCAGAAATACTTCCAGTTAATACGTTCTTTAGACATCATACCTGAATACTTTCATCTCATCGAATTCAACTTCTTCTTTAACAGTGAATTGGCATATTATGAATGGCCTTCAACATGATCCAATATCTTTTCTGTTACTGTCTTCACTTGCGGACTCATTCTCTTATCTGATCACAATACTAATCTTCAACCACGAAACTCTGTAATTTTGCACTCGTAAGCGTATTTAATCCATATAGTACGGATCTCATTACAATGCTTTACTGATGAGGGGTGAGAGTTGTAAAGCCAACAATTTTAACTCTTACGTAAGCATGTAAATCACACATACTATTATGAACGAACAGTTCATTACTAATTTTGTATTCTCAAACATCTAGCAATCATTTTTTTATGATCACTTGGTACTTAACACATAGCTCATATGCTAATTCAAATCATAAATTCTAAGTCAAAATACTCACACAACCATCATATACCCAACATCACAACTCATATACTCATATAATTATAACATTTATCAATAGCAGAATATCATGCATTCTGATTCATACCTTTTATGAGTTTCAACTCATCACCAACACATTTTCACTCAAACGTTTGAGTATAACATTCTATACTATCAGAATTAGCTCGGTTGGAAAGAATATCTGTCTTACAAAACAATTTCATTAGAGCCGGGAGATGTCACACTATCACGAGTAGTAATATGGCATGTATAGCTAGACTCACATACGCTAGGTTAGTCCGAGAATCGACTAAACCATAGCTCCGATACCACTAAATGTAACACTCCTAACCCGTATCCGTTGCCGGAACAAGGTTATGAGGTATTACTTGACTGAACAAAACTTCTATAAGGTCAGAGATACTTACCAGACATAAATTATCAACACATTTGTTCAATTATAAGGCTTCTCTAAACAAAATGAGCAAGCCATCTTCGCATGGCTATAATGTATACAAAGTCGAAATATCATTTTACCTATAGTCTATCCTATACATGCCTTAAACCATGATGATATACAATCTTCTCAACTCACATAATGGCTCGATAGTGTGATGATATCTCCGGCTCTTCCAACTCGAACTAAAGGATAAACCTATAAGAAATGGAAAAGAGAACACGGATTAAGCTTCAATGCTTAGTAAGTTTTAAGCAATGCAAACAATTAATTTACTTATAGATCAATTATTTCAAATTTTCAAGAATCATTCCTAGGTAATTGCCATTTTGGCCAAGTATCCATGAACATAATGTATATTTAGCAAATTCATCTCACTTGAATCTGAACTCAATTAAAACCAAATATTCAATTCACAAATAAGATCATAAGAACTCGAAAAGCATCTCATTAACTAGTTTTAACCATGTTTGCAACAAAATCACAAATTCACTACAAGCTGTCTTCCTGAGCAACAGTCACTAAATTATTTATAACTGGAGCTAAGAAACTCCAAATCAAGTGCCGTTAATTTTCCCTGAAAATAGACTTACATATATTCCATCCATCAAATTTTCAGAATTTTTTGTTTGACCAATCAATACCAGATTTTTATTGAAGTTTCCCCTCTTTCACTGTTTGACTATTCTGACCACTCTTCACTACAAATCAATTTTATCATTATACAGAATTTGAATTATGTTATCATTTATTTCATTTGAAACTAGACTCATTAAGGAGTCTAAGTATATAAATTTTATCGTATAATCATCATTGTACAATTTACAATGATTTTCTAAATACAGAACAGGGAATTTCAAGGTCATTTTGACTCTATCTTACGCCACTTCAAATATCTCATTATATACAATTCTTTTGCTTACAAGGTTTCTTTTATAAGAAACTAGACTCATTATTCTTTAATTACATAATTTATTCAGCTTCTAATTCAATTTCCACAATTTATGGTGATTTTCCAAAATCACGCTACTGTTGCTGTCCCAAGCAGATTTATTACAATTTGCTCTTTCACACATTCCTTGCATTCAAATTATCTAAACATGTATATCATGTCATTCAAGATCGAACTCAAATAACAGAGGCATTAAAATGCTTCACTAACAGCTTTAGTTTCATTGAAACGAATAAAATACAAAATCATATTCACATTTAATTTTCCACGATCGTAATCACCTAAAAATAAATCATATACTTCCACAAATCTTTCCACAAGGACCAAGTGTTTATATTTGAATATAAACATAGAATCATTTCACATAACTTCACACATTTACCGAATATATCACGATCACATATATAGTCATAACACTTATTCACAGATGCATTACTTTATATACTTATAATTTAATTCAAATCAAATCACATACGAGTACATGATACGTACCTGGCCAACTTAATATGTAATGCACTTTCAATTTGTCAACTTAGTGTAGGATCTTGTAAATGTATACTTTTATCAAATTCATCGGCACTTGGCCTGCTAGGTATAAAACCTGAAATTATGTTACCGGCACAAAGCCTGCGGGACTTTAGCCCGGATACATTTCCAGCACGAAGCCTGCAAGTCCCGGATACATTTCCAGCACGAAGCCTGCGGGACTTTAGCCCGGATACATTTCCAGCACGAAGCCTGCGGGTCTTTAGCCCGGATACATTTCCAGTGTCTTGCTTATTTATTCACATGTTAACACATTTCACATAACATATCACATTAGCAATTCAATTGCTTCATTCGAATATAAGCACAAAATGTACACCTACCCTTTAACTTTCGGTTCAATAATCATACACAAGGAACACAAATGTCGGAATCCTGTGTCATGACATATGTATCCTAACTATTCCTAAGATTCATACAGGGCTTTCGAACGTCATAACTCGGTCGAATCGAAAGCTCGAACATAGTTTTCAAACTCATACACATTCAGCATTTACAAGTATAAATTCATATATTATATACCAGCATATATACTTAACATTTAACTACATTTAGGCATGTGTATTTGCTTATAAACTTACCTCAGACGTCGTAAAACGGGACGGAGCTGCTAGTCGACAACTTTCGTTTTTCCCTAGTCCAAATCCGATTTCTTTGGTTCTTGATCTAAAAATATTCAAATTAAGCTCATTCAAACATATTTTCGTTCAATTTAGTTCAAAAAATAGAAATGGGCAAATTACCATTTTACCCCTGACATTTACAATTTTTACAATTTAATCCCTATTGCACAAAACACAAAATATACAAAATTTCAATATACCCATGTTGGGCCGAATTTTACCCATACCCATACAAGTCTATATATTTCATCAATTTCATATTTTAGTCTCTCAAATTTTTATTTTTGCAATTAAGTCCTAATTACTCAAAATCATCAAAAATTCCAATACAAAAATATGTTAACCCAACACCTATCTTTCATATTTCACCATCAAACCATAAAAATCACAAGCTTCCATCAATGGCATAGCTCAAAATATTCATCAAAATTCAAATTTTAAGCATGGGTTTTGAAGTACTCGAAGCAACGATCTCAAAAACGTAAAAATTATCGAAAACTGACAAAGAACGAACCTTGGATTTGAGCTTGGGAGTTGGCCGAACCTAAGCTTCCCTTATTTCTTTTTCTTTTCTTTTGTTTCGGCATGGGTGAAATAAAACATATGCCCACTCATATTTTACTTTATAATATCTTTTATATTATAAAGCTTATAATTTTTTTGTTTTTTACATTTGAAATAATAATAAAATCATATAATATATATATCCTTTACCAACCAAACAATCAGCTAATGCACATGATATGGCTTTCACGTTTATGTCTTATAATATATATTACACCTTAATATAAAACAATATTTCATTTACACACATATATATATATCTTTAATAAAATATTATAAAACCATATGGTATATACTTACCACCGTCCCACTAGTAATCAAATGACTAATTACAACTTAAATACTTCAATTTAAAAAGCCACTAACAATTCGGCCCTTATACTATAAACCATCAAATTTTCTTTTTACATGATTAAGTCCTTTTATTTAATCGGATACCCAAACGATAAAATTAAAACACGAAAATTTACAGATATAATTTCACACATAATAAACACATAAAATAATTTTTAAATATTTTTCTGGCTCAGATTTGTGGTCCCAAAACCACTGTTCCAAATAGGGTCTAAACTGGGCTGTTACATGAATTAAAATAATTTATTCATAATAATTAAATGATTATTTTATCTCTAATTAATTAAATTAATATGAGATAAATAATAAATAAAAAAATTTAATTATTGTAGAACACTCAAATGAAGAAGTTTAATAGCTCGAACCAATGAAATGATACGAGTTTAATAATCAGTTAATATTATCACTAATTATTATAATTTAATTAGTGATAATATAAAATTTTTATAAGTTAGATATGCTTCACAGTCTTGATTTAAAAGCTTATTAGCTTAAACAGATGGAAATTTTACAAGTGGAATCACTCGATTTTACACCTTTAACTTCAATAATTTCACCTTTATGGATTTGAATAGAAAACTTCTTCATACAACAATCTAAGATTACATTATGCTCGATCAGTCCATTCCTAAAATTACATCAAAGTCACCAGAATGAATGATCAACAGATCAACCAAGAATTTGTTATTCTAGATCTCTAATAGACAATGCTTGCACGTTGGTTTACGAGCATAAGTTGTCGTAAGGGACTTGAAACAACTATTTCTATGTTTGACATGTCAGATTTCAATTTACCCGAATGTATAAAGCTAGAATTAACATATGAATGCGTACAGACAGGGTCAATTAAAGCATGAAGGGGAGCAGAACATAAAACAAATATACTTGCTACAACAACACTAGCATCACCCTTTGTAACAGCCAATTTTTAAGTGGTATCCAAAACAGTGGTTTCAGGGCCACCAAATCCGATGAGTAGGTTCTTAAATATTATTATTTACTATTTATTAGTCAAACCTGGTTTTAAAAAGGTTTTTTACATAGTGATTTTTGTTATATAAGCAATTTATTAAATTCAAGTGGTAAGACCCTAAGGTCAAGTGATTTTAGAAAATAAGGTATTGAGACCTCCTTTCTATAAACTAAGCCGTAAATATTTTTATAAATATTTACGAAGTGTCATTAAAGTGGTATTAAAGTTTTTCTGAAAAATTCTAACGTTTTGATAGTTAATTAATTAAAAAGGACTAGATCGAAAAAGATGTAAAATTTAATTGCTATTTGATTTGAGTGATTAAATGGCTTAATGAATAAAAAATATGGACTAATATGGAAAAGATACCATATTATATATTAGTGGGGTGGTTGGATGCTTAATTGCTTTTAATTATAATGTTTTATATGTTATTTATTTAATAAAATAAAAAATAAAAGGTTAATAAAATAAAGAAAACAAAATGTTTTCTTCCCCATTTTACTTTCATCATCGAAATTGCCAAGGAAATAGAAAGGGGGAAGCTTGATGCTTCGGCCTTCATTTTGAAGATGCATGAAAGTCAAGTTTAGTGCCGTTTTTTAATAATTTTTATGTTTTTGATATCATTGCAACTAGGTCCAATTAGTCTGTACCTTCGATTTTGAAATTGTTAAAGATTTTGAATACTTCCATTAATGAAACTTGTGATTTTAGATGTTAAATAATTAATTTGAAACATTAGTTGTTATTTAAAAGTATTTTATTAAGTGATTTTTGATGAATTTTTTAATTAGGGACTAAATTGTTAAAATAGTAAAATTACAAGGATTTGATATGAAATTATTGCATGAATGGGCTTTTTTGGATGCCAGAAGTATTTGACTAGGCTCATTTTTGGATAAAAATGGTTAATTTGCATGTTTTCGGCTCATGAACTAAATTGAATAAAAGTAAAACTTTAGGGGCAATTTTGTAGAAATGTCAAAAGTGACTAAATTGCATAAAATACATTGTTTTACTATCTAAATTAATATATTGAATGAAATTATTAATTTAGATCAAGACTGGGTGGAAAATCGAGGAGAATGAAAAATTACCAAAATGCCCCTATACTTTGACATTTCTGTAATTTTGCCAGGTAAGTTCGTATGAACTGTAATCTATATAATTTTAATCAAATTGAATGTTAATATGTAATTATATTGTGATTAAATCAATATATATAAGTGTTTGTATGCAATTTATCTCGTAATGAAACGATGGAAATCCAATAATGTTCCGACGATAACCGAGCCCCGTTTGAACCTTAGGAATTCGTAGGTTATAAATGACATGTCATTAGATTTTACATGATTTAGTTGCTGGTATTTAACGTCTTACCAATGCCTGAGGTCCGGCATGTGTTGCGGAGATTCTACAGCTCGTGTGAGCTGCACCATGTAGCTGTGTTCTAACCCACAGCTCGTGTGAGCAAGCCTATTTTCACAGCTCGTGTGAGCATTCTGATTCATAGCTCATGTGAGCATACATTTATAGGAATTGATGAATTACAGTTATGTGAGTTAGCACACTGTGTGTGAGCTATCTCGGGTATCCAACGGTATTCTAAATGGTTCAACGGCATGTTTTGAAAGGAAATGGTAAGAGTTTGATACGAACTAAAACATGTTCACATATGAATTGCATTGAATTGGTGATACATGGATAAATGTAAGTTGGGATGAATGATATATTCATATGTTACATGTTTAAATGTTGTGATCATCCATGAGTAAATTGCCTATGCCTTATGCTTATATTGCTAACATGTTTAGTGTGAATGCTTAGGCTTTGGCCAAGCTATTGGATGGATTGTATTATGCTTACTTATAAGTTATGCATTAAAATGGTAAGTGCCCAAATGGAAATATGCTTGTGTTCATGAAAGAGTGGTAAGGTTTAAATTATGTAATTTCTTATGAAATGGTTATAATGTGGTTAATTTCAAAAGCATTATGCTTAAATGCACTAGCTTGTGGCTATGGTTGATGATATGCTTATGTCTTGTGTGTGAAGCATATGAAACAGGTGTGGAATTGGTAATGAAATAGTAAGTTCATACTTGAAGTGTAAAATGATGAAAAAGGGAATGATGAGTTGAATTGATATTGTTATTTAAGCTAAATAAAGTAAATAAAATGGAAAGTAATGAAATGCAAATGAAAGTAAGAAAATTTGAATGGGTTTAAAGTTTTATAAAATCCTAATATGCTAGAGATGATATGTATATGTGATATTGTGGATTTATTCACTTTGTGAGTTGTTGAATACGGTTTCATGAATCTTGTGGTATTGGTATAGGATTATTCTTGATATGTATAAGTTTCATACTTGAAATGGATTGATATGGCTAAATTTTATATAAGCTTACTAAGCATTCATTGCTTACGTAGTTGTTTTTCCTTTACTTTTCAGATTATCAAAAGCCCGATCAGGTTGTATGTAACACCCCGTACCCGAGACCGTTGCCGGAGTCGGACACGAGGGGTTAACGGGCTTAATCCACTTATTTTCACAGTCCATTTAAAAATTTTCCAGACAAGCTGGTTACTGCATCACTGTCGCCTTAAAAATCATATCTTGAGTTTCAAAACTCCAAAACCAGTTTCGTAAATTTTTCCTAAAACTAGACTCATATGTTCATCAACAAATAGTTTTCTAGAATTTTTGGATGAGCCAATTAGTATAGTTTATTAGTTAAAGTCTCCCCTGTTTCAGGGTTCGACTACACTGATCTTTGCGCATTACGACTTGGATATTTCCCTGTACAGGGTTTCAATACTGATGCAGTTTGTTTCTATAGAAACTATACTTGAAAAGGAATCTATACATATATGGCATGACTTCTAATTATCTCTGGTTAATTTATAATGAATTTCCAAAATCGGAATAGGGAATCCAGAAACTGTTCTGGCCCTGTCTCACGAAAACTTAAATATCTCATAATATACTGTTCATATGATTGTTTTGTTACTTTTCTATGAAAATAGATTCATCAAGGTTCGATTACATAATTTATTCACTATTTAATTCCATTCCTACTATTTTTAGTGATTTTCACATCCACATCACTGCTGCTGCCAGCATCAGCCTTTAGGGTAAACTTTACCTATTACATAGTTTCCATGATTCAACTAGCCCTTTAGCATATATAGCACAAAATATGATCATGATTAACCATTCCAATGGCTAATCGTTCCCAAACATTTCCATACCTCTTAATGAACATCATACAAGACGATTATAATATTAAGCTCAAAGTGTATATAAGTCATTTTCGCATGGCTATCCAAATTTATACAAAACCAAAGGGTCCATGACCAACAACAAAAAGGGTAGTCCTATACATGCCATTTCAAAGTTCAACCAAAAGTGTACCAAAAGGGGCTTTGATAGTGTGGGCGACTTCGACACTCCTGATTCCGATAGCTGACGAACCAAAATCTATAAAATAGAGATTCAAAGAAACGGAGTAAGCATTTAATGCTTAGTAAGTTTTGAGCAATCGAATTAGGCTCAACTGAAGTATAGCATTCATATAACTAAACGGATAATTTCATATACACATATATTCTCAAAAATCAGTCCTACTTCACATTTCCAACCCTTATATTCATACATAAGGGATCAACTTAACCAAAAACCGGAAGCTCCTTAATCGACTGAGCAAATGCTATTTAAGAGGAATCAATTAATCCAATGCATGTACAACACATACCTCGTTGTTGAGATTTTACGAGCGTATTAATTGAAATTATTACAGCAGATCGCTCATTCCCAAACTCAAGTAATCTTCGGGTTTAGCCGGATATAACTACTTGCACAAGGCCTTCGGGTCTTAGCCCGGATGTGGTCACTAGCATAAATGCCTTCGGGACTTAGCCCGGATATAATCGTTAGCACAAATGCCTTCGAGTTTTAGCCCGGATATAATCGCTAGCACAAATGCCTTTGAGTTTTAGCCCGGATATAATTGCTAGCACAAATGCCTTCGGGTCTTAGCCCGGATATAGCAACTCGCACGAATGCCTTCGGATCTTAGTCCGGTTATAGTCACCTAGCACAAAAGCCTTCGGGACTTAGCCCGGATATCATTCGAATAACCATGCACATATATCAATAAATCATGACACATCCATATTTCATTTTCATTACCAAAGCTCAAACACAAAACACTTATCACACTTACAAATTTCGGCTCAATAGCCACATACAAAGAGCATGATTTTGATTTACTTAAGACATAATCTAATCGAATCATAATCTAAGCTCCATTACTCGAAAACTTACCTCGGATGTTGTCGAACGATTTCGACAGCTATTCGATCACTTTTTCCTTTCCCTTATCCAACTTTGGTCCTCTAAGCTCTTGAGCTAATTCAAACAAATTTAACTTATTAAAGTCTCATTATGCTAGCTTATGGCCGAACATACACATCAACTTATGTACTCATTCATGTGGCCGAACATGCATGTCTATGTTGAGGCCGATTGCAACACTTAATACATTCTACAAGTATGGTCACTTGTATTGACTAAACACCATTTTGTTTCAAGTTCAAAACTTGGCCAATACACATATATACACTAGTAAATCAAACACTAACATTTGCACTTCACCTTACTACCATTTCTCATCCAAATAACGTGAACAACAACCATATTTCTCTTCTACTTCCTACCATGGCCGAATGCATCACAACACCATACCATTTCAATTTTGGTCATGGTTAAACAAAGAACTTAATGTCTCACTCAAAAATGCTAAAAAGAAGATTCAAGAATCATCAATCCACCATCACATGCATCATTACAAAGCTTCACTTTTAGCATGCAATTGACATCAACACAAATCCACCTTAGCCGAATATCATCTCCATGACATAGTAAAGATTTGAACCATGGGCTAGTTAGAACTCAAGCTAACTACTAAAATATACATGAATCTCATGGAGCAACATCAAACATACCTTAGCCTAGTTACATGCATGGCCGAACCTCTTCAACCTTTCTTCTTCCTTTCTCCTTAAAGTTTTCGGCCAAAGATGTTCAAGGATGAACACTTTTCAAAAGTGTCACACAAGTCCTATGTACTACATTCACATGCAATTAACTAAATCGAAGCTTAAATTTTTCACACATTCATATTCACATATTTTAGACCATAAATATCACATTCAAATAATTTGGTGACTCGGTTTAGCGGTCCCGAAACCGCTTTTCGACTAGGGTCACTTTAGGGCTGTCACAACTCTCCCCCACTTAAGAAATTTTCGTCCCCGAAAATCTTACCGGTAAATAGGTTTGGGTATCGCTCTTTCATAGAGTTCTCGGGTTCCCAAGTAGCTTCTTCTATCCCGTGTTTGAGCCATAACACTTTTACTAAAGGAACCTTTTTGTTTCGTAACTCTTTCACTTCACGAGCTAGGATACGAATCGGTTCTTCTTCATAACTCATATCAGCTTGAATTTTGACCTCGGAGGGGTTTATTACGTGCGAAGGATCGGATCTGTAACGTCGAAGCATCGAAACATGAAAAACGTTGTGGATCCTTTCGAGTTCAGGGGGTAAAAGCAACCTATATGCAACTGGGCCAACTCGTTCGGAGATCTCATACGGCCCAATGAATCTCGGACTCAATTTGCCCTTACGGCCAAATCTGAGTATCTTTTTCCAAGGCGATACCTTAAGAAACACTTTGTCTCCCACCTGATACTCAATATCTCTTCGTTTTAAATCCGCGTACGACTTCTGACGATCTGATGCTGCCTTTAGACTTTCATGAATTATTTTTACTTTCTGTTCAGCATCTTTAATCAAATCCACTCCGAAAATTTTGCTTCCACCGAGCTCGGTCCAAAACAATGGCGTACGTCATTTACGCCCGTACAAAGCCTCGTAAGGTGCCATCTTAATACTTGATTGAAAACTATTGTTGTAAGCGAATTCAATCAAAGGTAAATACCGTTCCCATGAACCACTAAACTCGAGGATGCAACATCTCAACATATCCTCAAGTATCTGAATTATCCGCTCGGATTGACCATCGATTTGTGGATGAAAAGCAGTGCTAAAATGCAGCTTGGTACCCAAAGCTTTTTGCAATTTCTTCCAAAATCGCGAGGTGAATCTCGGATCTCTATCCGACACGATAGAAATAGGTACCCCGTGTAATCTCACAATCTGAGAAACATACAATTCAGCTAGTTTATCCAATGAAAAATCCGTACGTACGGGGATAAAGTGAGCCGACTTAGTCAGTCTATCCACAACAACCCAAATCGCATCTTTCTTACTTGCCGATACTGGCAACCCAGATATGAAATCCATCGTGACTCGATCCCATTTCCATTCAGGTATCATGATTAGCTGGAGTAAACCCGTAGGCACTTGATGTTCCGCCTTTACTTGCTGACATATTAAACACTTCGAAACAAAATCGGAAATGTCTCGTTTCATACCATGCCACCAAAACTGACGTCTCAGATCGTTGTACATTTTCGTACTCCCCGGGTGAATTGACATTCGGCTACAATGAGCTTCGTTCAGAATCATCGAAATGAGTTCTGAATTTCTTGGAACACACAAACGTCTGAACCTCAAACAATCGTCATCATCAATTTGAAACTCTGATTCCATATTCGGAACACATTCAGCCGGTTTTGCAACCAATTCATCATCGACTTTCTGAGCTTCACGAATTTGATGAATCAACAATGGTTTGGCCTTTAATTCCGCCACTAACACATTGTCGGATAGAACAGACAAGTGTACATTCATCGCTCGTAAAGCAAACAGTGATTTACGACTTAAGGCATCCGCAACCACATTAGCCTTTCCCGGGTGATAGTCAATGACAAGTTCATAATCTTTCAACAACTCAAGCCAACGCCTTTGTCGCAGATTCAAGTCTCTTTGAGTCATCAAATATTTGAGACTTTTGTGATCCGAATATACATGGCACTTCTCCCCAAATAAGTAGTGTCGCCATATTTTCAAAGCGAATACGATGGCAGCTAGTTCGAGATCATGGGTCGGATAATTTTTCTCATGTGGCTTCAGTTGTCTCGACGCATAGGCCACAACTCGACCTTCTTGCATCAATACGCAACCCAACCCAAGTAGGGAGGCATCACTATAAATGACAAACTCTTTGCCTGATTCGGGCTGCACTAGAATTGGAGCTTCAGTCAAATAAGTTTTCAGTTGATCAAAACTTTTCTGACATTTTTCCGTCCATTCGAACTTAACATCTTTTTGAAGTAGCTTCGTCATTGGTGTGGCATCATCGAGAAACCTTTTACAAACCGTCGGTAGTAACCGGCAAGTCCCAAAAAGCTCCGAACCTCAGTAATATTTCTCGGAGGCTTCCAGTTAAGTATGGCTGAAATTTTGCTCGGGTCAACTCGAATACCCAATGCGGATACCACATGACCCAAGAAGCTAACCTCTCTTAACCAGAACTCACACTTACTGAACTTAGCATATAACTGCTTATCCTGTAAAATTTGCAACACTAATCTCAGGTACTCAGCATGTTCGGTCTCATCTCTTGAATAGACCAAGATGTCATCAATGAACACAACTACGAACCGGTCCAAATACTATCTGAAGATCCGATTCATCAAATCCATAAATACCGCAGGGGCATTAGTGAGCCCAAACGGCATCACTAAGAACTCGTAGTGACCATATCTCGTTCTGAAAGCAGTTTCGGGTATATCCGAATCTCTAACTCGCAACTGGTAATAACCCGATCTCAAATCTATCTTCGAAAACACTGAGGCTCCCTTTAGTTGATCAAACAAATCGTCAATGTGTCGCATCGGATATTTATTCTTTATTGTCACCTTATTCAGCTGATGATAGTCGATGCACAACCTCATGGTTCCATCATTCTTTTTCACAAACAATACTGGTGCACCCCAAGCAGAGAAACTTGGTCGAGCGAAACCTCTATCCGTCAATTCTTACAACTGAGCTTTCAACTCTTTTAACTCGGTTGGTGCCATACAATACGGAGCTATCAAAATCGGCGTAGTCCCAGGTACAAGCTCGATGCCAAACTCTACCTCCCGAACAGGTGGTAAACCCGGTAATCCTTCAGGAAAAACATCCGGGTATTCGCAAACCACCGGCACAGATTCGGGTTTCTTTTCTAACTCTTTGTCATCAAGTACATACGCAAGGTATGCTTCGCACCCCTTTCTTACATATTTCTGAGCCAACATTGAGGATATTACAGCTGGCAACCCTTTTAAGTCCGTAGACTCAACTCGGATTATCTCGTTATTTGCGCACCTCAAATCAATAGTCTTGCTTTTGCAATTCACAACCGCATCATGCACAGTCAACCAATCCAAACCAAGAATAACATCAAATTCATCAAACGGAAAAAGCATCAAGTCCGCCGGAAAACAGGAACCTCGAATTACTAGGGGACATTTCTTACATACTTTGTCGCCAAGCACGTAACGACCCAAGGGATTTGACACCCGAATTACGAACTCAGTAGACTCAATAGGTAAAGTCTTACTGGATGCTAAGGTTTCATATATATAAGAATGAGTAGAACCAGGGTCAATTAAAGCAATCACATTAGTATCAAAGAGAGTAAAAGTACCGGTAATAACATCTGGCGAGGAAGCATCCTCGCGTGCACGTATAGCATAAGCCCTAGCAGGAGCACGAGCCTCAGATCTAGTCGTAGCATCCCTAGATCCTCTCTGACCACCACTAGCATTGCCCGTATTTCTAGATGGTCTACCTCGAGCAGTGGTAGCACCTGGTTTCCCACTCTGATTTGCATTCTGTTCAGACAACCTCGGGCAATCTTTAATGAAGTGGTCAACTGACCCGCACTTGTAACAGGAGCGGTCATGGAATCTACAACTCCCCGAGTGCCATTTACCACAATACTGACACTCTGTTCTGTCTCGACGATCATTTCCAACACTGGCGACCGAAGTGACTCGTGCACTCACAGGGGGTCAATCGCGATCTCGTTTAGATAAGCCCAAAGTGTCTCTAGATCGGCCTAAGCCATCTCTAAATTTCTTCGATGACTGTGGGAAGGGCTTCCCCGAAGACCTCTTACGAAACTCCTTTGCTTCCACCTCAGCTTTTCTTTTCTCCATACTGAGCTCCTCGGCTTTGCAAGCCCGCTCGACAAGTGCCACAAATTCTCAGATTTCCAAAATGCCAACATACAACTTTATATCATCATTCAGCCCATCCTCGAAACGTTTACACATCACGGCTTCTGAAGAAATGAATTCCCGCGCGTACCGGCTAAGCCTTACAAATTTTCGTTCATAGTCAGTAACCGACATGGAACCTTGTTTAAGTTCAAGAAATTCCTTCCGTTTTTTATCAATGAATCTCTGACTGATATACTTCTTTCGAAACTCGGTTTGGAAAAACTCCAAAGTTACTTGCTCTCTGGGCACAACAGAAGTCAACGTATTCCACCAATAGTAGGCAGAATCACGTAGCAAGGAGATAGTACACTTTAGGCACTCATCGGGTGTGCAAGATAGCTCATCGAGTACCCGGATAGTGTTGTCCAACCAAAATTCCGCTTGCTCGGCATCATCGTTGTCCGTAGCTTTAAATTCAGTAGCCCCGTGTTTTCAGATTCTGTCAACTGGGGGCTTAGTTGACCTTATTTGGTCAGTTACCGGAGGTATTGTATGTGCGGGGGTGGTATTAGTCGGGAATGGAGGTTGTGGAACAGCCGTATTAGTTCGAATGTATTGGTTGAACCAATCATTCATCACGCTATAAAAAGCTTGTCTAGCTTCATCATTCGGATTACTAGCATTAGGTTGAAAATCCGCCGGCGCTGTCCCTTGTGCGGGAGCAGGCGCTACACTCTCAAGATCATCAGCTACCGCTCGGTTGGGATCGGGATCCATTACTATAAATAAACACATTTGCAATGTCAGAAATCACCACACTATCAAATAATCACATAAAATGGCATGTATAGCTAGACCCAAACGCATTACGGTAGTCCTAGAATCGACTAAACCGTAGCTCTGATACCAATAAAATTGTAACACCACGTACCCGAGACCGTTACCGGAGTCAGGCACGAGGGGTTAACTGGCTTAATCCACTTATTTTCACAGTCCATTTGAAAAATTTCCAGACAAGCTGGTTACTACATCACTGTCGCCTTAAAAATCATATCTTGAGTTTCAAAACTCGAAAACCAGTTTCGTAAAATTTTCCTGAAACTAGACTCATATTTTCATCTACAAATATTTTTCTAGAATTTTTGGTCAAGTCAATTAGTACAGTTAATTAGTTAAAGTCTCCCCTGTTTCAGGGTTTGACTACACTGACCTTTGCGCATTACAACTTGGATATCTCCCTGTACAGGGTTTCAATACTGATGCCGTTTATTTCTATAGAAACTAGACTCGAAAAGGAATCTATACATATATGGCATGACTTCTAATTATCTCTGGTTAATTTATACTGAATTTCCAAAGTCGGAATAGGGAACCAGAAACCGTTCTGGCCCTGTCTCACGAAAACTTAAATATCTCATAATATACTTTTCATATGATCGTTTCGTTACTTTCCTATGAAAATAGATTCATCAAGGTTCGATTACATAATTTATTCACTATTTAATTCCATTCGTAATACTTTTAGTGATTTTTCACATCCACATCACTGCTGCTGCCAGCATCAGCCTTTAGGGTAAACTTTACCTATTACATAGTTTCCATGATTCAACTAGCCCTTTAGCATATATAGCACAAAATATGATCATGATTAACCATTCCAATGGCTAATCGTTCCCAAACATTTCCATACCTCTTAATGAACATCATACAAGACGATTATAATATTAAGCTCAAAGTGTATATAAGCCATTTTCGCATGGCTATCCAAATTTATACAAAACCAAAGGGTCCATGACCAACAACAAAAAGGGTAGTCCTATACATGCCATTTCAAAGTTCAACCAAAAGTGTACCAAAAGGGGTTTTGATAGTGTGGGCGACTTCGACTTCGACACTCCCGATTCCGATAGCTGACGAACCAAAATCTATAAAATAGAGATTCAAAGAAACGGAGTAAGCATTTAATGCTTAGTAAGTTTTGAGCAATCGAATTAGGCTCAACTGAAGTATAGCATTCATATAACTAAACGGATAATTTCATATACACATATATTCTCAAAAATCAGTCCTACTTCACATTTCCAACCCTTATATTCATACATAAGGGATCAACTTAACCAAAAACCGGAAGCTCCTTAATCGACTGAGCGAATGCTATTTAAGAGGAATCAATTAATCCAATGCATGTACAACACATACCTTGTTGTTGAGATTTTACGAGCGTATTAATTGAAATTATTACAGCAGATCACTCATTCCCAAACTCAAGTAATCTTTGGGATTTAGCCGGATATAACTACTTGCACAAGGCCTTCGGGTCTTAGCCCGGATGTGGTCACTAGCATAAATGCCTTCGGGACTTAGCCCGGATATAATCGTTAGCACAAATGCCTTCGAGTTTTAGCCCGGATATAATCGCTAGCACAAATGCCTTTGAGTTTTAGCCCGGATATAATTGCTAGCACAAATGCCTTCGGGTCTTAGCCCGGATATAGCAACTCGCACGAATGCCTTCGGATCTTAGTCCGGTTATAGTCACCTAGCACAAAAGCCTTCGGGACTTAGCCCGGATATCATTCGAATAACCATGCACATATATCAATAAATCATGACACATCCATATTTCATTTTCATTACCAAAGCTCAAACACAAAACACTTATCACACTTACAAATTTCGGCTCAATAGCCACATACAAAGAGCATGATTTTGATTTACTTAAGACATAATCTAATCGAATCATAATCTAAGCTCCATTACTCGAAAACTTACCTCGGATGTTGTCGAACGATTTCGACGGCTATTCGATCACTTTTTCCTTTCCCTTATCCAACTTTGGTCCTCTAAGCTCTTGAGCTAATTCAAACAAATTTAACTTATTAAAGTCTCATTATGCTAGCTTATGGCCGAACATACACATCAACTTATGTACTCATTCATGTGGCCGAACATGCATGTCTATGTTGAGGCCGATTGCAACACTTAATACATTCTACAAGTATGGTCACTTGTATTGACTAAACACCATTTTGTTTCAAGTTCAAAACTTGGCCAATACACATATATACACTAGTAAATCAAACACTAACATTTGCACTTCACCTTACTACCATTTCTCATCCAAATAACGTGAACAACAACCATATTTCTCTTCTACTTCCTACCATGGCCGAATGCATCACAACACCATACCATTTCAATTTTGGTCATGGTTAAACAAAGAACTTAATGTCTCACTCAAAAATGCTAAAAAGAAGATTCAAGAATCATCAATCCACCATCACATGCATCATTACAAAGCTTCACTTTTAGCATGCAATTGACATCAACACAAATCCACCTTAGCCGAATATCATCTCCATGACATAGTAAAGATTTGAACCATGGGCTAGTTAGAACTCAAGCTAACTACTAAAATATACATGAATCTCATGGAGCAACATCAAACATACCTTAGCCTAGTTACATGCATGGCCGAACCTCTTCAACCTTTCTTCTTCCTTTCTCCTTAAAGTTTTCGGCCAAAGATGTTCAAGGATGAACACTTTTTTTTTGTTTTCTTTCCTTCAACTCACGGCAATGGGGGGGGGAAACAATCACGCACATTCTTTCTTTTTTTTTCATCCTACTAACACTAATACTTTATTGCCCATGCTCTTTATTTTATTATTCGTTACATGAAGCATTAACCCAACATGTTTATGACATGTTTTAGCCATAACATTTTGTCCACCCTCATGCTCATGGTCGGCCACTACTAATTAGGGGGGAAAATTGACATGCAAGTCCTCCCTTTTGATTACATGCACTATTAGATCCTAATAGATTAGCCTATCACATTTCAAAAGTGTCACACAAGTCCTATGTACTACATTCACATGCAATTAACTAAATCAAAGCTTAAAATTTTCACACATTCATATTCACATATTTTAGACCATAAATATCACATTTAAATAATTTGGTGACTCGGTTTAGCGGTCCCAAAACCACTTTCCGACTAGGGTCACTTTAGGGCTGTCACATTGGAAGCTTGTCAAAGATCCATCACACTATTCATCGATTATATCAATAGATGTTGATGTATTGGTTAAGGTTATAATAGAATGTATAGGTGGACTTATGGTTGTTGATTAGTTGAATGTTAGTTGATGAGTTTGGCATGTATAGGTCATTTTGGGTGATGAAGCCTTGGTACATTTTGTGCCTTATTGATATGTGTTAATTTGATAATGTGTTAAAGCATGTTTGAATGACCAAAGCGATATATGATGAATTGACCTCAACATGGTCAAGATATTGTATGCTTTGGTAAGGCTTTGAATAGATGTGCATGATTGAAATATGGTTTGTATACATGTTGATTGTTGGAACCATCTAGATATGGTTAGATTTGTGTCATTTAGATGGCCTTGATGGTTGGAGTGGAAATGGTCATTTTAATTTGTGTTTTGAATAACCAAATCGATATGTTTGAATGTTATTTTGGAATGTGTCAATTATGGTATAACTTGGTATGGAATTAAACTATATATATATAATTTATGGTCAAATATGTATAATTTAGATATATTTACATTTGGGATGCATGAAAACTATAGTTCAAATAAGAATTTCTAATGACAAGGTATAAGTTAAGCATGACATGTTTTAAAATGGTAGTAACGTGATCAATTATGCATGTGTTGTTACGTTGAGTGTTTTCTTTGAGGTGCCTTTTGGGCATATTGGTTGTATGGATAAATACCATATTGATCTAGCTTTTTTATGCATGTTTTAGGTATATTTTTGAATGCTTGAAATAGGTATAAGGGCTTGTATGTATAAACATATTTTAGGTGAAAGAAATGACTTGAAAATGACCTATTTCTTGTCCACACAGCCTAAGACAGGGGTGTGTGTCTCAACCATGTGTGACACAGCCGTGTGTTCCTTGTAGGTTTTTAAAGGTTACATTTTGAGTATTACATGGCCTGGCACACGGGCGTGCGACTTGGCCATGTGAACCAAGTCAGAGAGTTACACGGACACGGGCATGGACGGGAACACGGCCATGTGTCCCTACTTCGAATGCCTACTCGGCTTGGCCACACGGCCGTGTGACCCATTTAGTTTGAAAATTTTCATCTCTTCCCAAAAAATTCTATATGTTTTTGGTTTAGTCTTGATTTGTTTCTAATGTGTTTTTAGGGCCTCGAGGGCTTGTATAAGGGACGATATGTATGTTATTGATGGAATTTGCTATGATTGATGTTATGAATTAAATGATTTATATTTTTGATAGTTTTGAAATGTAAACTCCGATAATGCTCCATAACCTATTTCGGCGATGGATACGGATTAGGGGTGTTACACCCTCATAACTAGTTCGGACCACATAGGCTTAAGTAGGAGCTCTAGCTTTAGAATGTCATGCCTCATAATTAGGTTCTTTTCTTTGACTACCCCTTGCAATTGAGCCACCACATGAATATCCTTGACCTTTAGCTGAAAACCCAGATCTTTAAGTTACAACAGGAACATCATTAGCATTTCTCAAGCTATATCGAGCTAAATGCTCCATGAATCTGCATAGGAAACATGCTCTCATTTTCTTCTAGCATTCATTTTTGTGCCTCTTTCCACAATTTTCACAATTCAGAATATTGGCATCTCCCACTTGACCCCCAATATTTCCCATAAACACTGATTGTTGTCTAACGCGCTCTTTCTCTGACCTGACATTCTATGTAGTTGATCTCTAAGAATCTCAGGACTCCTTAGCTTGCTTAGGAAAAGGTTCCGAACTAATGCTTCCAACTTTTTTTTCCAAATGCACGAAAACTCTCAGGTTTTTTATCCAAGCCCATAACTTACTCAACCATATTTGCTTGTTTAGCTAGATCAACAAACACTTTCAGCTTGTGCAAAACTAGCTAAACTTGAAGCTCGTCTCTCATTCTTTGAAGGAATCCCTTCCAACTTTCTTCTTCAATTGGCATAAGTTTGAGAGCATACTTGCTGAGTCACAAAAAATCTCGTTCATAGTTGACTACTAGCATATCACCTTGTTTTAACATCATAAATTCCCATTTTTAATCTTCTACATATAGTTCACTAACATATTTCTTATTGAAATCAGATAGGAAGAATGTCCAACTAATCTAATCTGCTGGTACATGACAGGTGACAATTAACCAACATTGATATGCCTTTTCTTTCAAAAGAGATATAATACAAGTGACACACTCTAGTGGTGAACACTTTAGCTATTGGAGAACTTACTTAGTTGACTCTAACTAGTTCTTAGTGGAGGAAGGGTCAATACTTTTCAATCCATTGAATTCAATTTCCCTATATTTTTGTAACTCTTTTATAGGGGCTTGTCGGATTGTAGCTATCGATGCAGCTTACTGAAACGCTATTGCTACTCTCTTAAGCACATCTGCTATTGTGTAAAGTAAGTCCTCATCACCTTGACCCTCTTGATGAGGTCTATTAACCATGTTTCTGCATCGAGCACTGGTTAATGGAGTGATCTCTACTTAATCGAGCACTAGTTAATCGAGCACTGGTCTATTAACATTGTGTGCCTTGATCTCTACTTGATTCTATCCCTTAATGGAGTGATCACTACTGTTAGCTTCTTCCCCAACAGTGTATCTTGATTCGTCAGACATTTTTAGCTATAAAACAAAATAATACATAATCTACATCCAAATCTCGACTCAGACTTGACTTGAACTTGGCATGTACCTCTAGAACCAATTCAGAGCTCAATTTAATCAGAGAATCAGCTAAACCTATAGCTCCATTACCATTAACTGTACATCCAGACCTAACTCGATCAATGAATCCTAGATACGAGATACCACATTTATTGCTAGAGCAACTAGAACTTCATTTGCATAATAAATAAACAAATTACACAAGTCATTATGACCAATTCTTAATTATATTATGTTATTTAATCAAATTCAATGTTTAAACAAGCTTACGAAAGCTCTTATGATGAACCGAGGTGGGTGGGGATTAAAATGTAGAATTTTTCCAAAGTACCAAATTGACAATTCATAACATAAAGTCGATTCAACCCTAGGTACATGCCACTTATTGATAACAAAAGAGACTTTACATACTTGGTGAGTCGAGAGTTGCAATCAGGTTATTGTCTCACTCATTGAAACCTTGAGATCTATTGATACCTGCACATGGAATAAACAAACCGTATGTTGAATGATAAAGCTAACTGGTACTTTTACGATTCAAATCAATAATACAATAAACATAAAATGTCAAGAATGAAATCCAAAAATGTTTAATTCTCAACAATTCAAATTACCATTCTTGTCTCATGTGCCAATTTCATGCCATGTCTCATTTGAAAAATTCATATGAATATCTATCATACCATGCTTTCTATCAACAAGTCATATTCACTTTCATTTCATATCCATATTGGCCTTAAGGTCTCGTTGTAACTAGTTCTTATGATCTTTTACATGCTATCATTTTCCACATTTCATATATATACATGGTATACCATTTTCATCATCATTTTATATCCAATATCATTTAGCAAGTTCTTGTTTTATAACCCCTATTAACCAGACATGGATTCAAGATGGATACACAAATCAACCAACCATCACACTAATCTAGCACCCAATGCCTCATCGGAATGTCTGAAGTATAAAGTGTGCTTCGCACCTCATTGGTATAACTAAAGTAAAGTGTGTTCTACACCTCATCTGACGTTTGAAGAATAATATGCTGTAACATCCCGATTTAAGGTCCAGTCGGAACAATGGTTTCGAGACCAAAAATTTGACATAATAAAATTTATTTTTATTATATTTTTATGGTCTAGGATTTCATGAAATGATTTCATGAAAATTTTGTTTGAAAATTTTGACGTTTGGGCACTCAATTTAGTCGAAAGGACTAAATCGTAAAAAGTGCAAAAGTTGAGTTCTACATGCTAGAGGTGTCCAATTTTTATGAAAATTTAAATTGGAGGTCCTTATATGGTAATTATACCATTGGATAATTTTGTGGACAAAAATGGATATGGTTAGGCATGTTTCGAAAGTTTTTCATTAAGGGCATTTTGGTCATTTCGTTATTAAAATGAATTAAAAACAAAAACAAAAGCCCAAAAATTTTTCCATCTTCCTCCTTGGCCAAAATTTGCAAGAGGAAGCCATGGCTAGAGTTTTTCAAGCTTCCAAGCTCGATTGTAAGTCCGTTCTAGCCCCGTTTTTAACGATTTTCACGTTTTTTAAATCCTTGTAACACGATCTAGCTATTTTTACCATTAATTTGAGATATGATGAAGGTCTAGGTTTTGACCCATGTTATAAATTTTTGTATTTTGATGTTTAATGTTATATTATGCATGTTTATGGTTAGAGAAATAAATTTTATTAAGTGATTTTCGGTGAAAACGTCCAAAAGGACTAAATTGTAAAAGTTATAAAATATGCAGTAAAAGTGTGTTTTAATGGAAATTGTGGCTGCTATAGTTATGAAAATGGTTCGGATAGGCTTAAGATACAAAGAAATTGAATGAAAATCATTTTACGAGCCTAAGGGCAAAAGTGTAAATATGATAAAGTTTAGGGGCAAAAATGTAATTTTTCCTTAGTATGATTTTTGGGTCACAATGAATAATGTAACTAATAAGTAAGCTAAATGCGATGTTACAGATAAAAGAAAAGGAGGTTAGAACCTAAAACGGGAGAAAAATGAGTAATTGACGGTTAGGTCCCACTTTGCCATTTTTTGTGTCGAGGTAAGTTCGTATGTAAATAATGCTATGTTATGTTTGTATTTTAAATATTCTAAATGTTTTGATAATGGATGAAATAAATGATTGATTCCATTGTTGTATTTGACGAAGTTCAAATAAATGAGAAAAATCCCGTTTGAACCTTAGGAATAGAATAGGATACAAGTGACTTGTTGTGACAGCCCTAATGTGACCCTAGTCGGAAAGTGGTTTCGGGACCACAAGACCGAGTCGTAAAATAATTAATTGCTATATTCTATGCTTATTATGTGTGAACATGAGTATGTGGAAGTTTCATTCCCTAATTTTACCAATTGCATGAGAAATTGTTAATAGGGATCGATTTGAGACATGGTGAAAATATGATAGTCCAATTTAAAATGGTCTATTAGTGCATGTACCAAAAAGAGTGGACTTGCATGTCAAATAGACCATTTTTGAATGTGAATGGCCGGCCAACATACGCATGCATTATGGTGTTCCCTTGTCTTCATTTTTTTTATATTTGGTGGGAATTATGTATAATAAATTTATATTAGTAAGTGGTGATAAAAACAAAGTTCCATCATCTTTTCTATCATCTTGCCGAAACCATAAGGAAAAGAAAAGAAAAATGGAAGCTAGGACATTCGGCCAAGTGAGTTTATAGATTAAGGTATGATATCAAGTGGTTCTTTTGGCATTTTTTTATGTGAAGTTGAGTTGTTTTGATGCTCATAACATGAACCATGTGTTGATTTTTGAGTTGTGTTGCAAGAAACCTTTGGTTATGTTCTTATATGCCAAATTGATGATGTTTTGTAGTATGTGATTTGAAATGTTTATAGATGAATATGAACTAAGAAACATGTATTATTGAGTAAGTAGAAGATAGAATGGGGTTTAAATGGGAGGTTCATTTGATTTATTTTTGTCCTTGTATGAAAAGTGGTTCTTTGTTAAGGCCGAATGAGTCATGCTAGATTAGTTGAAAAGAATGTTCATGTTATGAGGTAATTTGAATAATTGACAGAAACATGGAAGGAAGGGCAAGATTTCTAAATTATGTTTGAGGGTGAAAGGAATAATGAAAGTTGTATTAAGTTTAATGTGCATACTTTAGTCTAAGTGTTGAGGAGTATTCGGCTAAGATAGTTGAAATGTGGGTGTTGCCGATTTTTTAATTTAGATTATGGGAGTGGCTATAATGGGCATTAAGATGTTGAACTTAAGAAATTAGAAGTAAATGAACTTGATAGTATTTAAGAGATAGAGGTGATAGATTAATGTTGCACATTCGGCTATGGTTAGGCATGTTGATGATCTTATCTTGATTTAGATAATTAGGCATAAAAGGGTGGTAAAGGGGATGAAATTGTCGAATGATTAGTTGGGTAACAAAAGAAGCATTCGGCCATCACTTGAGAGCTTGTGTGATGTTGGGTTTAAAATTAGCAAAGGTAACTTACCTAATGCATGTGCATGTGTGATTAGATTTTTGATGATATGGTAGTTGCATGAGGTTATTAGCCGAATATACTAACATACATATACATGTGAAATTGGATTGTAAATATTTAGCAAGGTGGTTAAACTAGTTAAATTATTGATTAAGCTCAAGGAGTTAAAGGAGGTGAATCGAGCAAAGGCAAAGAAAAGGTCATCGAGTAGCCGAGTTGGAACCGTCTTACCCAACACGAGGTAAGTCATTAAGCATATAGTTGGTATTAATTCAAATGGTCATAACGTTTATGTAATGATGCTGAATGGAATGAATAAATATATATATATGCATGTACGTATGTGGTGATGAAAGTGTTGAATGAAAAGAAAAGAGGTGAGATGTATTGAGTTGTTGATCTCGGCACTAAATGTGCGGGTATAAACATTTATGACCATGAGATTGGCGCTAAGTGTGCGGGTTTAAATTGTGCAGCACTAAGTGTGCGAATTGAATATGTAGCACTAAGTGTGCGAGTTTGACTATGTAGCACTAAGTGTGCGAGTTGACTATGTAGCACTAAGTGTGCGAGTATGATTATGTAGCACTAAGTGTGCGAGTTGATTATATAGACCTGAGTGTCCGGACTTAATAAATATTCTTGAATCATTATGGACACTAAGTGTGCGACACTATTGAGTCGATCACGGATAGCGGATCGGGTAAGTATCTTGAGCTCATGGCTAATAGGTGCTATGTCTATATTTGGAGTTGAGCTTGGTAAGTTTGAACCTATGTGACAAATATACTTGAAGTCACGTACATGAAATTTATCGTAGAATGGGTGAAAGGCCGTTTAGTTGTATGTTTGTAACGAAAATAAAATGATTTATGAAAATGCCTCGAATATCCTATTGATGAGTATGTGGATTGTGAATGCATAAATTGGTATGAAATTAAACCGATAGGTCGGAGGAACTATGGTATGGTTCGGAATGGATGGAGTAATTAGCCTCGTTCCATTTTGTTTTCTCTTGTGATAATGTTATTGATGGATGGTAGTGCATAGCTTATGACTTACTGAGTTATAAACTCACTCGGTGTTTCCTTGTCACCTATTCTAGGTTTCTTGGACACATCTCTTTTTGTATGGTCGGGCCGTCATCGAAGTCATCACACCGGATAGCAAGTTTTGGTACTTTCTTCTTAGTCGGCTTAGGAGAATATTTCGGCATGTATAGGCTATTATGTTGTGTTTGAACTTTAGTATGTAAACTTTAAGCCATGCGAAAATGGCATGAATGTTCGATTGAGTTGGATCAAGGAGTAGGCATGAAATGGACCTAGTTACTTTCGTAACAGATGCTGGCAGCAGCAGTGACATGAGATTGAAAAATCACTAAAAAATAGTAGGAGTGGAATTAATTGATGAATAAATTATGTATTCGAAGCTCGATGAGTCTATTTTCATATAGAAGCAACGAAAAGATCATATGGACAGTATGTTAAGAGATATTCAGGTTCTCGTGAGACAGGGCCAGAACGGTTTCTGGATTCCCTGTTCCGACTTTGGAAATTCATTATAAATCAACCAGAGATAATTAGGAGTCATACCATATATGTATAGATTCCTCTCTGAGTCTAGTTTCTATAGAAACAAACGGCATCAGTGTTGAAACTCTGTGCAGGGAGATATCCAAGTCGTAATGCACAAAGGTCAATGTAGTCGATCCCTGTAACATGGGAGACTTTGACTAATAAACTGTACTAATTGGTCCAACCAAAAATTCTAGAAAAAAATTTGTAGATGGGCATATGAGTCTATTTTCAGAAAAAATTTACAGAACTGGATTTCGAGTTTCAGAACTCGAGATATGATTTTTTTACGACTAGTATGCAGACTGGCAGCTTGTCTGAAAATTTTTTTTTTAAGTGGGTTGAAGTCTGTTAACACCTCGTGTTCGACTCCGGCGACGGCCTCGGGTTCGGGGTGTTACATTTGATTGGTATCAGAGCCAGGTTTAGTCGGTTCTAGGACTACCATAGCACGTATGAGTCTAGCTATACATGCCGAATGTTAATGTTTAACTGTGTGATGACATCTGACGGTTAAAATTTATGTTTTGATTAGTAAATGGATCCCGGTGTAGAGAGAACCTTGGCGGATGACATTGAAAGTGTAGCGGCTGCTCCTGCACAAGGGACGCCGCCTGTTGAACCTCAGTCATCTGCGAATAATCAAGGTGAGGGGGCTAAACAAGCCTTCTTTACCATGATGAATGAATGGGTCGCGCAGTATGCCCGAACCAATCCGGCTGTCCAACAATTCCCGAATTTGAATAATCCACCCCCGAAGCCAGTAATGCCATCAGTTACTGATCCTGTGAGGCTGAGTAAGCCACCTGTAGACTTGATTAGGAAGCGCGGGGCTGAGGAGTTCAGGGCCATAGTTACTGATGATGCTGAAAGGGCCGAGTTCTGGCTTGATAACACCATTCGGGTGTTTGATGAACTGTCATGCACACCCGATGAATGTCTAAAGTGTGCTATATCCTTGTTGCGGGACTCAGCCTACAATTGGTGGAGGACCCTGATTTCCATAGTCCCAAACGAACGAGTAACTTGGGACTTCTTTCAGACGGAATTTCGAAAGAAATATATTAGTCAACGGTTCATTGATCAAAAGCGTAAGGAATTCTTGGAACTTAAGCAAGGCCGTATGACAGTATCTGAATACGAACATGAATTCGTAAGACTCAGTAGGTATGCCCGGGAGTGTGTAGCTGATGAGGTTGCTATGTGCAAAAGATTCGAAGAAGGATTGAATGAAGATTTAAAGCTACTAATGGGTATTTTGGAAATAAAAGAATTCGTAACACTAGTCGAACGAGCCTGCAAGGCGGAAGAACTTGGAAAGGAGAAGAAGAAGGCTGAATTTGAGGCTAGAGACTATCGTAAAAGATTGACGGGTAAAGCTCCATTCTCAGCCGTAAAGAAGTTCAGGGAGGACACTAATAAGTCGAGGACGACTGCGGGAATTTCCATCAGAGCAAGACCATCGACGGACTCCCGAGCTACTTCGGTAGCTAGTGTGGGCAATAATCGTCTAGAGAAACCTGAATGTCCCCAATGTGGAAGACGACACATAGGTGAATGTTGGGGTAAGACTATTAACAGGGCCTGTTACGGATGCGGTTCGAAGGACCACTTCATTAGAGATTGCACGGAGCTTGATGAGACGAATAAGATTCAAGGTGCAAGACCTAGTGGAGTGACAACTAGAGGTAGACCACCGAGAATTTTAGGAGGTAGGGGTGGTAGTCAGAGAGGGACCTCTGATACGGCTGTTCGAGCCGAGAACCATACTCCTGCTAGAGCATATGCCATTCGCGCACGAGAGGAGGCATCCTCCCCTGACGTCATCACTGGTACCTTTACTCTCTTTGATACTAATGTGATTGCATTGATTGACCCTGGCTCTACTCATTCATATGTATGTGAAACCTTAGCATCCAGTAAGACTCTACCTGTTGAGTCTACTGAGTTCGTAATTCGGGTGTCAAATCCCTTGGGTCGTTATGTGCTTGTCGACAAAGTGTGTAAGAGATGTCCCCTAGTAATTCGAGGTTCTTGTTTTCCGGCGGACTTGATGCTTTTGCCGTTTGATGAATTTGATGTTATTCTTGGTTTGGATTGGTTGACCGCGCATGATGCGGTTGTGAATTGCAAAAGTAAGACTATCGATTTGTTCGACCAACTGAAGGGAGCCTCAATGTTCTCAAAAATAGATCTGAGATCGGGCTATTATCAGTTGCGAATTCGAGAATCGGACATACCCAAAACTGCCTTCAGGACGAGATATGGTCACTACGAGTTCTTAGTAATGCCGTTTGGGCTCACTAATGCCCCTGCGGTATTTATGGATTTGATGAATCGGATCTTCAGACCATATTTGGATCGGTTCGTAGTTGTGTTCATTGATGACATCTTGGTCTATTCAAGAGATGAGATCGAACATGCTGAACACTTGAGATTAGTGTTGCAAGTTTTGCGGGATAAGAAGTTATATGCTAACTTCAGTAAGTGTGAGTTCTGGTTAAGAGAGGTTAGCTTCTTGGATCATGTGGTATCCGCATCGGGTATTCGAGTTGACCCGAACAAAATCTCAGCCATACTTAACTGGAAACCTCCGAGAAGTATTACTGAGGTTCGGAGCTTTTTGGGACTCGCCGGTTATTACCGACAATTTGTCAAAGGTTTCTCGATGATAGCCACACCAATGACGAAGCTACTTCAAAAGGATGCTAAGTTTGAATGGACGGAGAAATGTCAGAAAGGCTTCGATCAACTGAAAACTCATTTGACTGAAGCTCCAATTTTAGTGCAACCCGAATCAGGCAAAGAGTTTGTCATTTATAGTGACGCATCCCTACTCGGGTTGGGTTGCGTATTGATGCAAGAAGGTCGAGTTGTGGCCTATGCGTCGAGACAATTGAAGCCACACGAGAGAAATTATCCAACCCATGATCTCGAGCTAGCCGCCATCGTATTTGCTTTGAAAATATGGCGACATTATTTGTTTGGCGAAAAGTGCCATGTATTTTCGGATCACCAAAGTCTCAAATATTTGATGACTCAAAGAGACTTAAATCTGCGACAAAGACGTTGGCTTGAGTTGTTGAAATATTACGAGCTTGTCATTGATTACCACCCGGGAAAGGCTAATGTGGTTGCGGACGCCTTAAGCCGAAAATCGCTGTTTGCTTTACGAGCGATGAATGTGCACTTGTCTGTTCTACCCGACAATGTGTTAGTAGCTGAATTAAAGGCCAAACCATCATTGATTCATCAAATTAGTGAAGCTCAGAAAGTCGACGATGAATTGGTTGCAAAACGGGCTGAATGTATTCCGAATATGGAATCCGAATTTCAAATTGATGATGACGATTGTTTGAGGTTCAGAAGTCGGTTGTGTGTTCCAAGAAATTCAGAACTCATTTCGATGATTCTGAACGAAGCTCATTGTAGCCGAATGTCAATTCACCCGGGGAGTACGAAAATGTACAACGATTTGAAACGACGGTTTTGGTGGCATGGTATGAAACGGGACATCTCCGACTTTGTTTCGAGATGTTTAATATGTCAACAAGTGAAAGCGGAACATCAAGTGCCTTCAGGATTACTTCAGCCGATCATGATACCCGAGTGGAAATGGGATCGAGTCACAATGGACTTTGTGTCCGGACTACCATTGTCAACAAGTAAGAAGGATGCGATTTGGGTTGTTGTTGATAGACTGACTAAGTCGGCTCAGTTTATCCCTGTGCGTACGGATTTTTCATTGGATAAACTAGCCGAATTGTATGTTTCTCAGATTGTGAGATTACATGGAGTACCTATTTCTATCGTGTCGGATAGAGATCCGAGATTCACCTCGCGATTTTGGAAGAAATTGCAAGAAGCGTTGGGTACCAAGCTGCATTTTAGCACCGCTTTTCATCCACAAACCGATGGTCAATCCGAGCAGATGATTCAGATACTTGAGGATATGTTGAGATGTTGCATCCTCGAGTTTAGTGGTTCATGGGAACGGTATTTATCTTTGATTGAATTCGCTTACAACAATAGTTTTCAATCAAGTATTAAGATGGCACCTTACGAGGCTTTGTACGGTCGTAAATGCCGTACACCATTATTTTGGACCGAGCTCGGTGAAAGTAAAATTTTCGGAGTTGATTTGATTAAAGATGCCGAACAGAAAGTAAAGGTAATCCGTGAAAGTCTGAAGGCAGCCACAGATCGTCAGAAATCGTATGCGGACTTGAAACGAAAGGACATTGAATATCAGGTGGGAGATAAAGTGTTCCTTAAAGTTTCGCCTTGGAAAAAGGTACTCAGGTTTGGCCGTAAGGGCAAGTTGAGCCCGAGATTCATTGGGCCGTACGAAATCTCCGAACGAGTTGGTCCGGTTGCATATAGATTGATTTTGCCCCCTGAACTTGAAAGGATACACGATGTCTTTCATGTTTCGATGCTTCGACGCTATAGATCTGATCCTTCGCACATAATTAGTCTGTTGGAGGTTGAAATTCAAGCCGATATGAGTTATGAAGAAGAGCCGATGTGTATCCTAGCTCGTGAAGTGAAGGAGTTGCGGAACAAAAGGGTTCCGTTAGTAAAGGTGTTATGGCTCAAACACGGGATCGAGGAAGCTACTTGGGAAAACGAGAGTTCGATGAAAGAACGATACCCAAACCTATTTACTGGTAAGCTTTTCGAGGACGAAAATTTCTTAAGTGGGGGAGAGTTGTGACAGCCCTAATGTGACCCTAGTCGGAAAGTGGTTTCGGGACCACAAGACCGAGTCGTAAAATAATTAATTGCTATATTCTATGCTTATTATGTGTGAACATGAGTATGTGGAAGTTTCATTCCCTAATTTTACCAATTGCATGAGAAATTGTTAATAGGGATCGATTTGAGACATGGTGAAAATATGATAGTCCAATTTAAAATGGTCTATTAGTGCATGTACCAAAAAGAGTGGACTTGCATGTCAAATAGACCATTTTTGAATGTGAATGGCCGGCCAACATACGCATGCATTATGGTGTTCCCTTGTCTTCATTTTTTTTATATTTGGTGGGAATTATGTATAATAAATTTATATTAGTAAGTGGTGATAAAAACAAAGTTCCATCATCTTTTCTATCATCTTGCCGAAACCATAAGGAAAAGAAAAGAAAAATGGAAGCTAGGACATTCGGCCAAGTGAGTTTATAGATTAAGGTATGATATCATGTGGTTCTTTTGGCATTTTTTTTGTGAAGTTGAGTTGTTTTGATGCTCATAACATGACCCATGTGTTGATTTTTGAGTTGTGTTGCAAGAAACCTTTGGTTATGTTCTTATATACCAAATTGATGATGTTTTGTAGTATGTGATTTGAAATGGTTATAGATGAATATGAACTAAGAAACATGTATTATTGAGTAAGTAGAAGATAGAATGGGGTTTAAATGGGAGGTTCATTTGATTTATTTTTGTCCTTGTATGAAAAGTGGTTCTTTGTTAAGGCCGAATGAGTCATGCTAGATTAGTTGAAAAGAATGTTCATGTTATGAGGTAATTTGAATAATTGACCGAAACATGGAAGGAAGGGCAAGATTTATAAATTATGTTTGAGGGTGAAAGGAATAATGAAAGTTGTATTAATTTTAATGTGCATACTTTAGTCTAAGTGTTGAGGAGTATTCGGGTAAGATAGTTGAAATGTGGGTGTTGCCGATTTTTTAATTTAGATTATGGGAGTGGCTATAATGGGCATTAAGATGTTGAACTTAAGAAATTAGAAGTAAATGAACTTGATAGTATTTAAGAGATAGAGGTGATAGATTAATGTTGCACATTCGGCTATGGTTAGGCATGTTGATGATCTTATCTTGATTTAGATAATTAGGCATAAAAGGGTGGTAAAGGGGATGAAATTGTCGAATGATTAGTTGGGTAACAAAAGAAGCATTCGGCCATCACTTGAGAGCTTGTGTGATGTTGGGTTTAAAATTAGCAAAGGTAACTTACCTAATGCATGTGCATGTGTGATTAGATTTTTGATGATATGGTAGTTGCATGAGGTTATTAGCCGAATATACTAACATACATATACATGTGAAATTGGATTGTAAATATTTAGCAATGTGGTTAAACTAGTTAAATTATTGATTAAGCTCAAGGAGTTAAAGGAGGTGAATCGAGCAAAGGCAAAGAAAAGGTCATCGAGTAGCCGAGTTGGAACCGTCTTACCCAATACGAGGTAAGTCATTAAGCATATAGTTGGTATTAATTCAAATGGTCATAACGTTTATGTAATGATGCTGAATGGAATGAATAAATATATATATATGCATGTACGTATGTGGTGATGAAAGTGTTGAATGAAAAGAAAAGAGGTGAGATGTATTGAGTTGTTGATCTCGGCACTAAATGTGCAGGTATAAACATTTATGACCATGAGATTGGCGCTAAGTGTGCGGGTTTAAATTGTGCAGCACTAACTGTGCGAATTGAATATGTAGCACTAAGTGTGCGAGTTTGACTATGTAGCACTAAGTGTGCGAGTTGACTATGTAGCACTAAGTGTGCGAGTATGATTATGTAGCACTAAGTGTGCGAGTTGATTATATAGCACTGAGTGTCCGGACTTAATAAATATTCTTGAATCATTATGGACACTAAGTGTGCGACACTATTGAGTCGATCACGGATAGCGGATCGGGTAAGTATCTTGAGCTCATGGCTAATAGGTGCTATGTCTATATTTGGAGTTGAGCTTGGTAAGTTTGAACCTATGTGACAAATATACTTGAAGTCACGTACATGAAATTTATCGTAGAATGGGTGAAAGGCCGTTTAGTTGTATGTTTGTAACGAAAATAAAATGATTTATGAAAATGCCTCGAATATCCTATTGATGAGTATGTGGATTGTGAATGCATAAATTGGTATGAAATTAAACCGATAGGTCGGAGGAACTATGGTATGGTTCGGAATGGATGGAGTAATTAGCCTCGTTCCATTTTGTTTTCTCTTGTGATAATGTTATTGATGGATGGTAGTGCATAGCTTATGACTTACTGAGTTATAAACTCACTCGGTGTTTCCTTGTCACCTATTCTAGGTTTCTTGGACACATCTCTTTTTGTATGGTCGGGCCGTCATCGAAGTCATCACACCGGATAGCAAGTTTTGGTACTTTCTTCTTAGTCGGCTTAGGAGAATATTTCGGCATGTATAGGCTATTATGTTGTGTTTGAACTTTAGTATGTAAACTTTAAGCCATGCGAAAATGGCATGAATGTTCGATTGAGTTGGATCAAGGAGTAGGCATGAAATGGACCTAGTTACTTTCGTAACAGATGCTGGCAGCAGCAGTGACATGAGATTGAAAAATCACTAAAAAATAGTAGGAGTGGAATTAATTGATGAATAAATTATGTATTCGAAGCTCGATGAGTCTATTTTCATATAGAAGCAACGAAAAGATCATATGGACAGTATGTTAAGAGATATTCAGGTTCTCGTGAGACAGGGCCAGAACGGTTTCTGGATTCCCTGTTCCGACTTTGAAAATTCATTATAAATCAACCAGAGATAATTAGGAGTCATACCATATATGTATAGATTCCTCCCTGAGTCTAGTTTCTATAGAAACAAACGACATCAGTGTTGAAACTCTGTGCAGGGAGATATCCAAGTCGTAATGCACAAAGGTCAATGTAGTCGATCCCTGTAACATGGGAGACTTTGACTAATAAACTGTACTAATTGGTCTGACCAAAAATTCTAGAAAAAATGTGTAGACGGGCATATGAGTCTGTTTTCAGGGAAAATTTACGGAACTGGATTTCGAGTTTCAGAACTCGAGATATGATTTTTTTGCGACTAGTACGCAGACTGGCAGCTTGTCTGGAAAATTTTTTTTTTAAGTGGGTTGAAGTCTGTTAACACCTCGTGTTCGACTCCGGCGACGGCCTCGGGTTCGGGGTGTTACACTTGTCACTAATGATGTTTGTGATGTATGTGTTATTATGTGATCTGGGTGCTGGTCTCATACGTCTACCAATGGTTGGGTAGTCCAGCATGTGTTGCGGATACCTGACAGCTTGTCTGAGCAACACTGCGTAGTTGCGTCTTGACCATTAGCTTGTGTGAGCTGGCCCGAGATTTACTCGAGAGCGAGCATTTATGTGATATGAAATATGAGGTAGCTTTAGCTACATATGTGGCACTTATGTGCAAATAGTTTTCGTGTATCCATTTAGTATTCCAAGTGTTCAACGGGTATGCCAAAGATGAAAAAGTAAGTGGTTATGTTACGAGATGGTACTGGTATGTACGTAAAGTTTTTAAGTATTGACTTCATGTTATTATGAGTTATGATCAATATGAAAGTGACTTTTAGATAGCCCTACAACTTTTGATTTATGGTCATGATGTATAAATGCATGGAAACACGGTTGATGACTATATGTTAAGCCTTGGAGGTCCAATTGATTGGTGAGATAGTAAATGTTGTTCATTTGAATTGCGATTTATCAGTTAGGAGTGAAAGGAAATATTGGTCTAATTGTGTAACACCCCAAACCCGCCCTGGAAGTTTGGCTCGAACTTGGCGTGTCACATTGAAGTGTTTTTCGAAAACCATGTTTCCATTAAAAACCCTTCTTAATAATTAAAAACTTATACCCTTTTTAAACCTTGTTAGAAAACCTCAGCTGAATAACATTCTTAACAACTTGTAAAAATCTTGGTAGTTGCGAAAACTTACTTTAAAAACAATTGCGGTTACGTGATGTTTTGAATAACAGTAGTTGCTTTGGAAAATTGTGTTCTAATACTAGCAATTATAAGAACAATAAATAAAATTCCAAATTTGAAATTCAGAAAATTACAACGGCTTTACTACAACACACATAAAATAATTTAAAGGTAATAATCAAAACTGTAACATAAACAGTGTGTGTGGCTTCCTCCGAGCCCCTAGCAACCCCGATCCATCTAAGGCTGGAAATTACCTGAAAGGTTAATAAACGGAGTGAGTTTACGAAAACTCAGTGTGAAATCCCCTACTATAAAAAGGAACAATCAGTCATCTAAAAGAATTAAAAGTCTGGCCCCAGCCTTACTTACAATTTTAGTACTAATCGGGTCTTAGCCCATTACAACAGACAGTACCAGATGGACCTTAGCCCATTACAGAATAAGAAACATTATCAGAATTGGAACCAAAATGAGAATCAGAATCAGAATCAGTAACAGAATCAGAATCAGAATCAATATTAGTAACAGAATCAGAATTAGAATCAGAATTAGGTGACAGAATCAGAATCAGTATTAGTAACAGAATCAGAATCAGAATTAGAATTACATGACAGAATCAGAATCAGAATGTGAATGCAATCTCAACCCAATCCAGCCGTATACACCCCCGTACCAACCTTACACCATGTGGGGAGACAACTCGACCCACCCATCCGCTACACACCACAGAATTTGCAGCATGGCTGCCAGAACAGATATCGTGACAGAGTCACCAGATACAGATATTGTGGCAGAGCCACCAGAATCAGATAATGTGGCAAACCCACCTAACAGAATACGTGGCACAAAGCCATAGATAACTGTAATAACTTCGGCACATAGCCATCAGTGACGGTAATATAACTGGCACATAGCCTTCGCTAAATATGATCGACACAGAGTCGTCAACAAATATGTTAGGCACATAGCTACAGGTAAATACGTTTGGCACGAAGCCATAGTCAAGATGGCATAAAGCCACATTTAGGTTGGCACAGAGCCATTAATAACGGGTCTATAATCGGCACGAAGCCCACAACAACGGCACACAGCCTTCGGTAGCGTGATCGACACTTAGCCATCGATCGGTCAACAGATATTGTGACAGAGTAACCAAATACAGATATTGTGGCAGAGCCACCAGAACAGATATTTGTGGCATAGCCACCAGAACGCTTCCTCCGTACAAAATCCCAACCCATGCAACATGTCATGTATGCAGAATGTCATGCCCATATTTGAATCAAACAATCACAGTCAAGTCGTTCATATCACCAACATATATTCACAATCAAATCCGTCAAACACACAGTCCAAGTCAGTCACTTGCCCACAAGGGCAAAACAGTCATTTAACACCCTAGGGGCAAAATGGTAATTTTACCCCATAAGGGTATCTCGGTAATTCTACCCTACAAGGGTATTTCGGTATTTCTACCCTACAAGGGTATTTCGATAATTCTACCCTACAGGGGTATTTTTGTAATTCTATCCTATAAAGGTATTTCAGTAATTCTACCCTATAGGGGTATTTCAAAAATTCTACCCTACAGAGGTATTTCAGTAATTTCACAATCAAGGGTAAAACGGTAATTCTATAAATCGAGGGTAAAATGATAATTTTGTAAACTGAGATTAAACCAGTAATTCTGTAAATCAAGGGTAAAACGGTGATTTTACAAATCGAGGGTAAAACGGTAATTTTGTAAATCGAGGGTAAAACAATAATTCTATAAACTGAGGGTAAAATGGTAATTCTGTAAATCGAGGGTAAAACGGTAATTTTACAAATCGAGGGTAAAATGGTAATTCTATAAATCGAGGGTAAAACGGTAATTCTATAAACTGAGGGTAAAACGATAATTCTATAAACTAAGGGTAAAATGGTAATTCTGTAAATCGAGGATAAAATAGTATTTTAGAAATCGAGGGTAAAACGGTAATTCTATAAATTGAGGGTAAAACAGTAATTCTATAAACTGAGGGTAAAACGGTAATTCTGTAAATCAAGGGTAAAACGGTAATTCTGTAAATTGAGGGTAAAACGGTAATTCTGTAAATCAAGGGTAAAACGGTAATTCTATAAATTGAGGGTAGAACGGTAATTGTGTAAATCGGGAGTACTTTGGTAATTTTACAAGTTGAGGGCATTTCAGTAATTGGTAAACTAAAGTATTCTAAACATGGATAACAATACGAATGGGCCTAAAGCCTATTCTCGGCCCAAATGGGCCCACACGCCCGTGTGGCCCTTTTAGCCCAAACCTAGCCATAGATATGTGATTCACCTAGCCTAGTCCAATATTTACTACACAATCAAACAACTTATCCAATTTGGCCCGTAGGCCCATTGGGCCCATATGGCCCCTTTCGGCCCATCGCGGCCCGAAGTAGCCATCCAACAACAAGAGTAGTGATAAATACACACCTGATTGGAGACTGGAGTTAATCCACGCTCTGAGCACTCTTAGCCGACGCCCAACCCAAACGAGCACGCCATAAAGCGAAAGGGATCAGCCAAGAAAGGTACCTTTACTCTCCTCATGGTTCTCTCTATTTAAAGCCAGCTTCCCATCCACTCTTATGTTAGCTTCCCGATGTGGGATCCCTCCAACATCAGAGTTTAAATTCAACACCAACTCTTGCCGCCCCTGTTAGCAAAATAAATGCTATTTGCTTGCTATGGGATTCGAACCCATGCCTCCCCTCAAATGCTCCACACGCCACTTGCCACTAAGCCACAAGGCTTTTTGTGTCACAATTTCTCCAACAATATTCCTAAGGCCTACCTACTACACCCAGGGTTTGATTCACCTTAAACCAATTTTTTTGCTAGAGTTCAGGTTTAAACCCAGGACTTCTCCAACACCTCTCAACACACTTAACAACTAAAACAAGCCTTCATTAACAAAATTTGCATGCACAATAGAATATTATAAGCTGCCTTCAACCGCTCCCATGCTCAAGGCCCAAAACTTCTAGGCCCAAATTCAGGGTGTTACAACTCAACCTCCCTCAAAGAAATTTCGTCCTCGAAATTTCCATCTAACAGGGTAGTCGTGTAATATCTACCCCACTACGCTACTGCTGCGCACTCTGATCCTACTATCACTATCACACTTCAACTAGAACTTGAAACGTCTCATACATACAACACTTATTCACTGAAGTAGACACATATTTATCACACATATATACAATTTCTATATCCAAACATCACATCCACATAAAATAAATACCAAATTTAAATTCAGACCAATATCTAAGGAATCCATAGTATTTCAATTTCTAAATAGACAAAAGTATTCAGAAGACTTATGGATTCGGCGCCAGAGACTCGATGTGCCACACTTTTTAAGAGAAATACTTCAAACAGACCACGTGGTTGAAAATAATTTTCTAAAATTCAACCTTTGAAAACCCAATCCACAGCCGAGTTGTTGCAACCCAGGCTCTGATACCACTAAATGTAACACACCAAACTCGTTCTGGAAGTTTGGCTCGAACTTGGCGTGTCACATTGAAGTGTTTTTCGAAAACCATGTTTCCATTAAAAACCCTTCTTAATAATTAAAAACTTATACCCTTTTTAAACCTTGTTAGAAAACCTCAGCTAAATAACATTCTTAACAACTTGTAAAAATCTTGGTAGTTGCAGAAACTTACTTTAAAAACAATTGCGGTTACGTGATGTTTTGAATAATAGTAGTTGCTTTGGAAAATCGTGTTCTAATACTAGCAATTATAAGAACAATAAATAAAATTCCAAATTTGAAATTCAGAAAATTACAACGGCTTTACTACAACACACATAAAATAATTTAAAGGTAATAATCAAAACTGTAACATAAACAGTGTGTGTGGCTTCCTCCGAGCCCCTAGCAACCCCGATCCATCTAAGGCTGGAAATTACCTGAAAGGTTAATAAACGGGGTGAGTTTACGAAAACTCAGTGTGAAATCCCCTACTATAAAAAGGAACAGTCAGTCATCTAAAAGAATTAAAAGTCTGGCCCCAGCCTTACTTACAATTTCAGTACCAATCGGGTCTTAGCCCATTACAACAGACAGTACCAGATGGACCTTAGCCCATTACAGAATAAGAAACATTATCAGAATTGGAACCAAAATGAGAATCAGAATCAGAATCAGTAACAGAATCAGAATCAGAATCAATATTAGTAACAGAATCAGAATCAGAATCAGAATTAGGTGACAGAATTAGAATCAGAATCAGTAACAGAATCAGAATCAGAATCAGTATTAGTAACAGAATCAGAATCAGAATTAGAATTACATGACAGAATCAGAATCAGAATGTGAATGCAATCTCAACCCAATCCAGCCGTATACACCCCCGTACCAACCTTACACCATGTGGGGAGACAACTCGACCCACCCATCCGCTACACACCACAGAATTTGCAGCATGGCTGCCAGAACAGATATCGTGACAGAGTCACCAGATACAGATATTGTGGCAGAGCCACCAGAATCAGATAATGTGGCAAACCCACCTAACAGAATACATGGCACAAAGCCATAGATAACTGTAATAACTTCGGCACATAGCCATCAGTGACGGTAATATAACTGGCGCACAGCCTTCGGTAAATATGATCGACACAGAGTCGTCAACAAATATGTTAGGCACATAGCTACAGGTAAATACGTTTGGCACGAAGCCATAGTCAAGATGGCATAAAGCCATATTTAGGTTGGCATAGAGCCATTAATAACGGGTCTATAATCGGCACAAAGCCCACAACAACGGTACACAGCCTTCGGTAGCGTGATCGACACTTAGCCATTGATCGATCAACAGATATTGTGACAGAGCACCAAATACAGATATTGTGGCAGAGCCACCAGAGCAGATATTTGTGGCATAGCCACCAGAACGCTTCCTCCGTACAAAATCCCAACCCATGCAACATGTCATGTATGCAGAATGTCATGCCCATATTTGAATCAAACAATCACAGTCAAGTCGTTCATATCACCAACATATATTCACAATCAAATCCGTCAAACACACAGTCCAAGTCAGTCACTTGCCCACAAGGGCAAAACAGTCATTTAACACCATAGGGGCAAAATGGTAATTTTACCCCACAAGGGTATCTCGGTAATTCTACCCTACAGGGGTATTTCGGTATTTCTACCCTACAAGGGTATTTCGATAATTCTACCCTATAGGGGTATTTCGGAAATTCTACCCTACAGGGGTATTTCAGTAATTTCACAATCAAGGGTAAAACGGTAATTCAATAAATTTTTGGTAAAACGATAATTTTGTAAACTGAGGGTAAACCAATAATTCTATAAATCAAGGGTAAAACGGTGATTTTACAAATCGAGGGTAAAACGGCAATTCTGTAAATCGAGGGTAAAATAGTAATTCTATAAACTGAGGGTAAAACGGTAATTCTGTAAATCAAGGTAAAATAGTAATTCTGTAAACTGAGGGTAAAACGGTAATTCTGTAAATTAAGGGTAAAACGGTAATTTTACCAATCGAGGGTAAAACGGTAATTCTATAAATCGAGGGTAAAACAGTAATTCTATAAACTGAGGGTAAAACGGTAATTCTATAAACTGAGGGTAAAACGGTAATTCTATAAATCGAGGATAAAATAGTAATTTTACAAATCGAGGGTAAAACGGTAATTCTATAAATCGAGGGTAAAACAGTAATTCTATAAATTGAGGGTAAAACGATAATTCTGTAAATCAAGGGTAAAACGGTAATTCTGTAAACTGAGGGTAAAACGGTAATTCTGTAAATCGAGGGTAAGACGGTAATTCTGTAAATTGAGGGTAAAACGGTAATTTTGTAAATCGGGAGTACTTTGGTAATTTTACAAGTCGAGGGCATTTCAGTAATTGGTAAACTAAAGTATTCTAAACATGGATAACAATACGAATGGGCCTAAAGCCTATTCTCGGCCCAAATGGGCCCACACGCTCGTGTGGCCCTTTTAGCCCAAACTTAGCCACAGATATGTGATTCACCTAGCCTAGTCCAATATTTACTACACAATCAAACAACTTATCCAATTGGGCCCGTAGGCCCATTGGGCCCACATGGCCCCTTTCGGCCCATCGCGGCCCGAAGTAGCCATCCAACAACAAGAGTAGTGATAAATACACACCTGATTGGAGACTGGAGTTAATCCACGCTCTGAGCACTCTTAGCCGACGCCCAACCCAAACGAGCACGCCATAAAGCGAAAGGGATCAGCCAAGAAAGGTACCTTTACTCTCCTCATGGTTCTCTCTATTTAAAGCCAACTTCCCATCCACTCTTATGTTAGCTTCCCGATGTGGGATCCCTCCAACATCAGAGTTTAAATTCAACACCAACTCTTGCCGCCCCCTGTTAGCAAAATAAATGCTCTTTGCTTGCTATGGGATTCGAACCCATGCCTCCCCTCAAATGCTCCACACGCCACTTGCCACTAAGCCACAAGGCTTTTTGTGTCACAATTTCTCTAACAATATTCCTAAGGCCTACCTACTACACCCAGGGTTTGATTCACCTTAAACCAAATTTTTTGCTAGAGTCCAGGTTTAAACCCAGGACTTCTCCAACACTTCTCAACACACTTAACCACTAAAACAAGCATTCATTAACGAAATTTGCATGCACAACAGAATATTATAAGCTGCCTTCAACCGCTCCCATGCTCAAGGCCCAAAACTTCTAGGCCCAAATTCAGGGTGTTACAAATTGCCTATTAAAATGGCTAAGAAAGTATGGAAAGAAAGAGTTATTACACTTTGAAATATGTTAAGCTATCTGCATGAAAACATGAATATACATAAGTAACGTGTACTTTTACTAAGACGTTTAAAATGATTTGCTAATTATGAAACATGATGTAATGGAGAAATTATGGCTGCTAGACTGAAAGTCGAGTAATGTTAAATTATTTTAATAAATCAAAAGAGAGTAAACATGTGAATAGGTTAAATTATAACTTTGATATTTATAGCTATTTTCATATTAACTTGTGCTTATATTGTCAAGCATAGTATATGACTAGCATGAGTTGCTCATTATTTTCATATGAACTTACTAAGCTTTGAAGCTTACTCTCCTTCCTTTCCCATCTCTTATAGGTTATTTAGCTAGCTCGAGTTGGAGGCCGCCGAAGATGTCATCACACTATCAGGCTATCATCGTGGCTAAAAATGAATACAAAGCTCTTAAGTTTATGGCATGTATAGGGACTTAGTCAATTGTGAATGTGTCATTACGATTTAGCCAAAGGTATTGGGTTGTAGTGGTTAAGGGTTTGATGTAATGTGAAGCCATGTAAATTGGCTTATATTAGCTTATATTGATATTTGATTCATTTTGTATAAGGCCATGAGGTGTGGCTCATATTGATTATTGGGTTGTAAGCCTATTTATTTAAGTATACATGTGCCCATGCAATGGCGATGTGGTTGGTGGTTGTGTGAAAGTGATGAGATGTGTTGCAGTTATGAATGCTTGATGATTTAATTGGGATTTGTTTAGTATGATGATAAACATGGCTTAAATGAGAATTGTTTAGTTAGGCTTGACAAAGTATGAAGTCTTATACACGTATAAGTAAAGATGAAATGATCACGGTCATGTCTTCTTTGTGTACGTTTAAGTGCTCACTTATGCCATGCTAAGTGCCATTAAAGTCATGTATGTGTATGTGAAAATAAGGATGGTAACTGGCTTGGAAAATAGCCTCAAAGTTGTCCACACGGGTAGGCACATGGGCGTGTGTCTAAATCGATTAACTAACTTGTATTCCAATCTAGCATCATAATTGCATCAACGTATAAAACCATTATAATCATACTGTCACATAAATGTATCATCGAACGAACCAACACAATTATACCGGCACGTAAGTGAATCACCAGATGAAATTGAAGCTACTATACTAGCACACACAGTGCATCATCAGATAAAACCAAAGAAAATATACTGGCAGACATAGTGTATCATCGGATATACCAAAGCAAATATACTAGCACACACAGTGTATCATCAGATATACCAAAGAAAATATATTGACACACTAGTGCATCATCGGATAAACTAAAAAAAATATACTGGCACACGCAATGCATCATCGGATATATCGAAGCAAATATATTAGCACACACAGTGCATCATCGGATAAACCAAAGTATAACCTATACATTAATAGGATAACTCATTTTCAATTTCCTTATAAATTCAATTTATGTTCTAACAATCTCCATTTACCATTCTAATACCATATATAAATATATATCATAATTCAACTTAATTTCCTATCGAGTACCACCTATCAATTAAATTGTACTATTTTCTATTTTATTCAATTCATTCTAATTTCTCAATATTCAGTACCCATAGTCACAATTTAATGTATATGATAATTATGAATTCATTTTAATTCACCATCATGCGAATAACATAATTTTATAACAAATACATTGATCTTAAATCTTCAAAATATGTACTGAATCCTCATGCTTTTGATTCACCCATAATGTTTCCCCGACCTTTTTCTGTTAGATTAGATCTTTAGGTAACAATAGGAATATTATCAACATTTCTTGGACAATTTCAAGCAATATGCTCTAAAGATCCGCATAGAAAACATGCTTTGATTTTCTCCCAACATTCACTTATGTGTTTTCTAACACAAATTTCAAGTTTGGAATAGTTATTTCCTTTTTCCACTTCCTACTATTGCCAATAGATATTGATGGTTATTTAACTTGATCTTTCTCAAAGTCTACATGTGGTGGAACTGGTTTCTCAGAATCTCTAGACTCTCTATTTCATTTAAATAAAGGTTGTGAGCCTATAATCTCTACTATATTTCCAAATACTTGAAGAGGCTCGTCTTTCCTATCTAAGCCCAAGGGTTGTTCAACCATTTTCACTCTTTCAGCTAGGTCAGCAAACCCTTTTATTTTGTGTGAGATTGACTGAACTCGAAGCTGATCTCACATTCCCCTAAGGAATCGCTTCCAACTTTCTTCTTCAATCAAAACAAAGTTCTAGAGCGTACTTACTAAGTCATAAAAAATTTACATTCGTAATCAATTACTGTCATCTCACCTTGCTTCAGCAATAGGAACTCTTGCTTTTTGTCTTCTAAGTAAAATTCACCAGCATACTTTTTTCTGGAATTTAGATTGAAAGAAATCCTAGTCAATTCAATGAGCGAGCACATGACAAATTACAATCTACCACTAATTATATTCTTCTCCTTATAGAAGAGAAATGACACGTATAACACATTCGCGGGGCGTGTATTCTAAATGTTGGAGCACTCGATTTGTTGCCTCTAGCCAAATCTTGGCCGCCAAAGAATCGACCCCTGTCTTCCCATAAACTCTATGGCACTGAACTTTCGCAGTTTTTTTATTGGGGCTCATTTAGTAGTGGTTGCTAAAGTAGCTTGTGGATCAATTCTCCTTATTGTGAAATATTTTCACTATCTTGTGAAATAATCCCTCATTTCTTCAATCTTCTTGTCAAGATCTCACAGTTATATTTTGTTAAGCACTAGCTAAACCTTCACTAGGTGCTTCGACCCCAATCCTATTTTCATTCTTAACCGAGTGACCAATATTATTCATGTCATTATTAACAACAGTTCTCGGTTCCTCTGACATTTTCAACTCTAAAATGGAAACAATTATAATGAGCAAATCCCAACTTCGACTCAGCTCAACTTTGGCATCTACCTCTAGACTTGATTCTAAGCTAAATTTAGTCTGAGAATTAACAAACCTATAGCTCTGATACCAATAAATGTAACACCCTTCATCCTGTCCGATCATCAGACTCGAGCAATAGAGTGCTATGAACAAATACCTCAGGATTACGAACAATTTATAATCAAAAATCACATATAATTATTAAATAATCACTTACGAGTATGCATAATCACATCATTTAATATTACAATTCGATTTACTTATAATAATTCAATCTAACATAATTGTAACACATATACATTTCTCCTTATAACAATCAACATAATTTTTCACATCAATATTATATACACATTTTCAGACTTAACTCCAGTATCCTCTATTCAATTTCATTTATAATCAAAGTCCTAAATTCATATCGTTATTCCATCCATCATACTTATATACATATATGCAATTATATTTATATATATCACATCAAAACATATTCAATTTCATATTTATATTATTATACGATATTTCCAAAACTATTCACTTTAATCTTTATTATAAATAATAAATTTGAATCGGATCAATTCAACTCTTTTTATCATTTATAGCTTACCTTATAATCTTCTCATGCAATATAGTTCATAAATGCAACAATTGAAGTTGTTCGGGTTATAGACAAACTGTAAACTCCGAGCTATTTGTCGATGACCTTGTCTTTTCTTTTCTTTCTCGAGGAGTTCGGGTCAATGTTAGCTACGTATTAAAACAAATATAATCAATTAACACTACACATCCCAATTGGAATTCAATTGTTAAATTATACAACTTTTCATATTATTCAATTTTGTCACCAAAAACAGGACTACAAAAATTTTCATATTTAATCCCAAAATCTAATGCTGAATTTTCTAAAGTCCTTATAGGACTTCCTATTTCGTAATTACACCTCCAATTTTGAATTTTACACTATTTAGTCTTTATTGTACAAAAGTATCAATTGATGTTACAAATTAGTTGTATTTCACATCTAACCTTAAAAATATATCAAATAGCCTAAAATTTTAACTAATCAATAATAGTAACATCTTCAGTCTTAAGCAGTACTGAGAAATAGGACATGGGTTAGCTAGCTCTAGGTACCAAGATTTCAAAAACATAAAAATTTCAAGAAAATAGACTAAATTAACTAATTGATTTAAGCTTGAAAAACCAAAAACACAAGGCTGTGAGTTCTTATTCTTCACCCTCAAAGTTTCGACCAAAATGCATGCAAAATGGAAAAATGCCTTTTATTTTCCGCTAACTTGTGTTATTATAACTATTTACTTTCCATGTTTTTATAATTATTTTATCAAAATTTAAACATAATATGTCATGTTACCATCCACTACTCTTACATTTGGTTTAATTACCTTTTTAATCAACCTTTATTCAATTCTAATTAGAATTCTTTAACAATACACACTTTATTACTTACACATTTTAGTCCTTATACTCTAAGAAAGCCCTAATTCAATAAATTTTGTTAACCAAAATTCAATTCACTTATAAAATAACTCTATAAATATTTAATAAAAATATTTACGAGTTTGATTTACGAGAACAGTGTTTCAAAATGACACTTTTCAACAACACTGACTTTCGATTCGTTACAACATCCTTCCAGGCAATTTGTTGGCAGAATTACGACATCAGGGGCTCAAAGTTGTAACACTGAAGGTGAAAGTTTGAACATTTTGTAGGCAATGATAGAACATCGACAATAGGAGTTAGAGTTGGGAGTTATCGTAAGAAAGCAACAAAGTCACGACATACACTAGAAGAAGTCGCGACATTGAAGGCTAGCCACATAAACTCAAGAAAATTATCCATAAAGTCGTGACATTGACCCTATGATGTTGCAACATTGAAGCTTGATGGGCCAAATTACTGAAAGGGCAATTTTCTCATCACAATGCATCTTTTTACAAATAACTCAAGGTAGACTTGCACAATGGAGAAGTGGACTCACTAATAATATAAATTTAATTAAGAAAACATGTGAAGAGAGCTTTTTTGGCGATTTTGTAACAACCTATTTTTTAGTGGTGTCGAAAACAATGGTTTCGAGGCCACCTATAATGCCCCAAATAATTTGTTTTTGCTTCTGTAAAATCTGACACAATTGTGTATCTACTTCAGTGGTTAAGTGTTATGGATGTGTGTGAGAGGTCTTGGGTGCAAGCCTCATCTTTGCCAAAATTTGTTTTTTTTTTGGATCAAGCCTTATCCTTGGTTAGTGGGCTTATATTAAATTGCTTGCAAATTCATATCAAAATGAGCCTACTAGTTAGAGTGGTAAGGGAGTTAGTGTGCTGGAGGTCCTGCATTCAAATCTTTGTGTTAGCATGAATGTTATTTTTGCTCAGAGATAAGTTAGTGTTTCAGTGGTGTTTGGATTCTGAGAAGTTGGAGGTTAGTAGGTTAGTGGGAAGAAATTTAGGGATTTTTTTTATCAAAATGATTATTTTCCTGATTTTCTCTTAATTATTTTTCTTTTTAAAAATTTTGGTCCCTCTTGGAAAAAATTCTGATATTCTTTTTGTTTTCTCCTTTTTTCTCCCTTTTTGTTGTTTTTCTCTCCAATCGACATCATCTCATTGTTGCTCATGGTATTCATACGTTGGTAAGTGATATGTTTCGTTCGTATAGGTAGTCTTTTCTTTTAATCCATTTAGAGCTGTGTGGATTTTTCATTGACGTTGAATTTATGTTTTGGCAGCAGCGAATCAAGAAGATCGTGTCCCTACTCTTGCGAAATAATAGTCAAAAGTTCGGAGTGTTTGGGGTAAATGTTGATGTAACACCCCAAACCCAGCCTAGACGTTATGGCCGAATCTGTGATGTCACATTGGAGTGTTTTTCCAAAACAAAAATTTGATGAGAAACCGTTCTTCTTAAAACTTCCTTTGGGTTCATTAAAACTTAGGATGACTTTTCATATAGAAAACTCAAATTATTTTAGAAAATCATATTAGGTTGACATTGAACTTGTAACACCCCGTGCCCAAGACCGTTGCCGGAGTCAAACACGAGGTGCTGACCGACTTAGTTCATTTACTTGCACAGTTCATTTTAAAAATTTCCAGACAGCTGGCTAACTGTATCGCTGTCACCTTAAAAATCATATCTTGAGTTCCACAACTCGAAAATAAGTTTCGTGATTTTTCCCTAAAACTAGACTCATATATCCATCTACAATTTTTTTTCTATAATTTTTGGTCGGGCCAATTAGTACAGTTTATTAGTTAAAGTCTCCCATGTTACAGGGATCGACTACACTGACCTTTGCGCATTACGACTTGGATATCTCCCTGTACAGGGCTTCAATACTGATTCCGTTTGTTTCTATAGAAACTAGACTCAAATAGGAATCTATACATATATTGCATGACTCCTAATTATCTCTGGTTAATTTATAATGAATTTTCAAAGTCAGAACAGGGAATGCAGAAACCGTTCTGGCCCTGTTTCACGAAAACCTAAATATCTCTTAACATACAACTCATATGACCGTTTCGTTTCTTCCATATGAAAGTGGATTCATCAAGGTTCATTTACATAATTTATTCACTATTTAATTCCATTCCTACTATTTTTAGTGATTTTTCACATCCACATCGCTGCTGCTGTCAGTATCTGCCTTTAAGGTAGACTTTACCTATTTCATAGTTTCCATGATTCAATTAGCCCTTTTTTTTTGCATACATAGCACAAAGTATAATCTTGATTAACCATTCCAATGGCTAATTGTTTCCAAACATTTCCATACCTCTTAGTGATCAACATACAAAACGATTATAGTACTATGCTAAAAACGTATATAAGCCATTTTCGCATGGCTATCCAAATTTACACAAAATCCATGGGTACATGACCAACAACAAGAAGGGTAGTCCTATACATGCCATATCCAGAGTTCAACTAAAAGAGTACCAAAAGGGCTTTGATAGTGTGGATGACTTCGACTTCGATGATCCCGAATCCGATAGCTAACGAACAAAATCTATAAAACAGAGAGCCAAAGCAACGGGGTAAGCATTTTAAAGCTTAGTAAGTTTCAAGTAATGAAATCGGCTTTGACTAAAGTATTACATTCACATAGCTAAATGAATCACTTTATTAATACACATTCTCATAATCATACTTACTTCGCACTTCATCAACATATACACACACAAGGTATCAACCTATCTAAAAGCCGAAAGTTCGTTAGTTGATTGAACGAATACTATTTAAAACGAATCGACTTTTCCGATGCACATGCAAACATACCTTATCGTTTGGGTTTTTCGAGCTTATTAATTGAATTTATTACAGCACAAAACGCTCACCTTCAAACCCAAGTTTCTTCAGAATTTAGCCGGATATAACCACAAGCACAATTGCTTTCGGGTCTTAACCCGGGTATAGCAACTCGCACAAATGCCTTCGGGTCTTAGCCCGGATATATCAACTCGCACAAATGCCTTCGGGTCTTAGCCCGGATAAAATCACTAGCATAAATGCCTTCGGGACTTAGCCCGGATAAAATCACTAGCATAAATGCCTTCGGGACTTAGCCCGGATATCATTCAAATGCTCATGCACACATATATCAATAATCATGACACATCCATATTTCATTTTCGTTACTAAGGCTCAAACACAAAACATTTATTAAACCTTTCCAATTTCGGCTCAATAGCCACACACAAAGAGCATGATTTCAATTGGCTTTATAACATAGTCTCTATGCACATTCGGCTATCCGTCATAGTATGACTAATCATTTCAATATAATTCAAGTAGGGTCATTACTCGAAGACTTACCTCGGATGTTGTCGAACGATTCCGATGGCTATTCGACCACTTTTTCCTTCCCTTTATCGGATTTAGTTCCCCTTTGCTCTTGAGCTTAATTTAACAAATAAATTGATTTAATCATTTGAGCATCGAAAAGAGGAACTCAAGGTACTTGGCCCTCATATATTCATTAGACATTAAAGTCACATATGTACAGAATCATGAATCAAACTCAACACATTAGTTAATACTCTCATTAGCCGAATTTCCTAAGTCAAGATAATGCCTTCAATATGCTTACCTATGGCCGAACAACACATCAACCTATGTACTCATTCGTGTGGCCGATTATGCATGTCTATGTTGAGGCCAATTATATACTCAATACCACACACAAATGGCATACCTTTTACTAACTAATGCATTACATATTATAACTCAATACGCATCCATCATGTACTCCATAACCGAAACACCATCATATGTAAATATATACCTTGAGATATTGTATATGTCATACCAATACGTCATGTGCAAACATATATATATATGTGCAAGAGCCGAATCTCAAAGTTGATTATAACTAAACATGAACATAAATCCAAAACACAAATCTTACCTACAATGCAATAAGCATAAATCATACTTATGGATATACCATGGCCGAATACATCACAACACCATACCATTTCAATTTTGGTCATGGTTAAACAAAGAACTTAATGTCTCACTCAAAAATGCTAAAAAGAAAATCCAAGAGTCATCAATCCACCATCACATGAATCATTAAGAAGCTTCATATTTAGCATGCAATGGCATTAACACAAAATCCACCTAGGCCGAATATCATCCCCATGACATAGCAAAGATTTGAACCATGGGCTAATTAGAACTCAAGCTAGCAACTAAAAACATGCATGAATCTCATGGCACAACCTCAAACATACCTTAATCTAGATACAAGTATGGCCAAACCTCCTCCTAATCCTCTTCCAAACCAAACATGAAGCAAGAACTCCTTCCTTCTTCCTTAGAATTTTCGGCCAAAAGAAATGAAAAAGGATGAACAAATTTTTTTTTCTTTTCTTCACTCACGGCAATGGGGGAACACTCACACACATTCTTTTCTTTTCTTTTTGTTTTCTTCCTTCCATTTCTTATTAGTTTATTGCCCATGCTTCTTATTTTATTTTCCATTAACACAACATGTTTCATGACATGTTTTGCCCATCATCCCTTGCATTGGCCGGCCACTAGTACTTAAATGGGGGGAAATTGACATGCAAGTCCACCCCTTTGATTACATGCACTATTAGGCCACTTGCATTTGCCTAGCACATTTCTAAATTTTCTCACATAAGTCCTATCAACTAAATTCACATGCAATTAACTAAATCGAAGCTTAAAACTTTCACACATTTATATTCACATATTTTAGGCAATAATTATCACATTCAAATAATTTGGTGACTCGGTCTAGCGGTCCCGAGACCGCTTTCCGACTAGGGTCACTTTAGGGCTGTCACAGAACTCTTTAAACATTAGTTGTTTTGGAAACTCTCATATTGCATTGCGTAAATGTGGTATTTCTTGTAAATCATTGGTTTATTACTTGTTAATTTTAAAACCCGAGACCTACTACTAATAGGTAAAAATTCAAGAAAATAAATCTCCAAATTAAATAAAAATTAAGCGGCCTAATTACATATTAAAAACCCAAAATAAAATCTTAATTATAGTATAAATAGAAATAACTACGTTGAGTGGCGACCATTGAGTCCTCCGTTGCCTTGATCCAACTAAGCTTGGGGATTTTCTGCACAGATAACAGATGGGTGAGTTTAAGAAAACTCAGTGTGTGAAATCCCACAAAAACAAGTAATCAGAGTAAGCGAAATCTAGGCCTAAGCCCTATCGGTTTTAGTTAGGAGTCTTAGCCTCTTTCCAGTAACAGTAGTAGTCTGGGCCTCAGCCCATTTCAATAATAGTGACAGTCTAGACCTTAGCCCATTTCAGTACAGTATGCAAGCAAAGAGTCCTACCCAATCCATTTGCGACACACCAACTCTATACCAACCTTACACACCATGTGGGGATTAAATCGACCCACCCAACCCTACACACCAAATCGTACCGAATTTGGTACTAAAACAGTATTTGCAGCAGACCTGCCAGTAATAGGCTTATAGCCTTTCGGTACACTTCCTCCATAACCATATATCCCACCCCATGTAATGCAACATAATAACATTCGTATATGCAGAAAAATCATGCTCAGAAACAGATATACATAATACAGGTTATTTCAGTCAATTTACCTCACAAGGGTATAATGGTCATTTCATCAGTATAGGGTCTAAGTATACTTACCGACCCAACAGTAGGTCCACAGTCATGTTAAGCGACCCGTGCAACCTTAACAGTCAATTAGTGATAATGGGCTTTCAGCCCATACTGCAGGCCCGTGTTGGCCCATACTCTCATATGGCCCACATAGCCCAAAAATGGCCTCAGCCGTGCAGTTCACACAAGCTGGCCCATAATTTACCACATTTTGTGCAATTTCTTAATGTGGGAGACATTGGCGCATTAGGCCCACTTGGCCCAATTCGACCCAGAATGGCCCAATACCATTTTGGCCCATGAAACATTCATGGCCATTCTGTCGACATCACAGCCTCATTTTGTAACGCGGCCTATCACACGGGTGCCAACATGCCCGAGTGGTGTCAACAACCCACTTTCCAGCTTTTCAGCCTTTCGACTTTTTGGCTTTTCAGCCTTTGCAGTTTCACAACTAATGACAGTGTTCACACACCATAACGTAACTGTAGCCTCAACACTTCCGTGATCAAAGCACCTATGAGCAACCACAACAACCCCACCATCAATCATATTTACGGTTAACCAAAAACTAAATCATTGTAGAAAACTTTAACTGAATCATTGCTACTTACCAACGAACTATTGTAGAACCCTTCTTGCTCTTAAAATCCACGTATTCTTCCCAAATATTCAACCTTCACATGAAACAGTTAACCAATTCATCAAACTCTACAATCCCACATAATTGTATCTAGGATTTAAAGTACTTACCAATAAAGAAGGCACCACTTGTAGGGACAGGGTAATCGGCCTAGCACCTTGGTTACCAAAATTAAGCCCCTAGCAACAATCACACGAAAAAGGAAATAAAAAGGTGTTAGATGAATATTACCCAATGGTATGAAAGAGAGAAAGTAATCATTCGACCTAAAAGATACCAAAATTCGAACATTTGAGAAGAAAACCAAATGAGATTCGGCTAGGGAGAGACAAACGCAACAACTTACCCAAAAACCACACAATTTCGATAGCACCTCAACAAGAAATGGCCAAAAAAGAAAGAAGAGAAGGAGGAGTCCCACACTCAGGGTATTCGGCTAGCAAAGTAGAGAAACTTAGAAGAATACCAAACCAGAAAAAAGGGAGAAGGAACAAGAATGTTTCAGCAAAGGCTTATGAGTGAAACAATGGAATGCTTGGTCAAAGAGAGGAACAACTGAGAAGTAAAAGAGAAAAGAAGGGTATTCGTTTAGGGTTTGAAGAAGAAAAGATAAGAAAGTATGCCAAAGGTCAATTCAGCTACAATTTCAAAATGTAAAGAAAGACAAGAAAAACTAACGAAAGGAGAGCAATAACCCAAAACCAATTTCGGTATTCCTTTTGCCCATGACTGAATTGCTACCAAGAAGACTCCCATTTATGGCCACTACTACCTCTCCCACCTCTCCTTGATCCATTCCCCCTATCTCTCCACAAATCTCTCCTCTTTTCCCTCACTTGACCGATTCAAATTCCCTCAACAACTCCTCTGCTATCCCACCACTAGAGTCGCAATGCCATCAAACCTCCCACACAACCATTTGAAAAAAGGAACTCTCTTGCGTGAAACTGGACTCAAACTCCAGTCCCTTGGCAGAGAAACACACCACATACCACTAGACCAACAGGCCTTTCATGACATGATCTCCCCACAATTATTTATAAGTCTACTAATAGAAAACAATGGTTTAATCAAATAAAATCACAAATTTTTCTCAAGCCCAACTTGAACCTACAACTTCCCAAATACCCACAGAGCACTAAACCACTAAGCCAGACATACTTTCACGTCGCAAACATATAAAATAATTTTAACAGAGTTTTCAGGATTTGGTGCAATACAGTTGAACTCTTATTTTGGACTATTTTTGGTATCTAGTTTCTGGTCTAATAATGTTTTAGGACTAATTTTGAGCGTTGATGTGTTGACTTTTAGGTTTTGGAAGGCTCGGGATAGTTTTCGTATTAAATCGATACAATGAGTATATCTAAAATGCAGAAAAATGAGCTTTGGTGAAAGCTAAAAAACTCCACTGTTGATGCTACACGGGCATGTGGTCACCCATATGGATGGCCGTGTGTAAGACATAGCTGTGTGGACGATGAAGGCATAGCTGTACGCAGCACACGACCATGTGTGTGGCTCGAGTGTGGCCGTGTGGGCCACACGGGCATGGCCAAGTTGGGCATGTAAGCCACATGGGCGTGTGGATCTTGGGCTAGGCCATGTAGGCCACACGGTCAAGACCAATCTGGGTGTGTGGGTCCACACGGGCATGTAGGCCAAAAATTTTAAAATTTTCCCTAGGGTCGCACAAGTCGCTCCGGTCGACTGTGGGCTTACCATAGGATCAATAAGGGCTAACCAAACCCTAAACTTGCGAATCTAATATTCTAATATACTGATATACTATTCTGAGTATGATAATACTATGTAGGTCTAATTATTTTGATATTTGTATATAAGTATGTTTAATCTTTTATTCTGTATCTGATTTATGTATCTGCTATTGGGGTGGGATTTATATGTATGGAGGAAGTATTCTGTTCGGTGTTAATCGCCTATATTTTGGTAGCTTGGCTGTATAAATTATTTGATATGTGTCTTAATGGCACGATGTGGTGTGTAGGGATGGGTGGATAGGTGTTTTTAACTGCACATGATGTGTTGGGATAGTCGGAGTTGGTATGTAGAGGATAGGGGTCCGACTTGGCGTATCTACTATTCGAATTTGAATCTGAAACTGAAACTGAAACTACGTTTGTATTTGTTTCTGACTGAATATATGGTGCTATATGTTTGCATGCTTAATTCTGTTGGGTTACACACTGAGTTTATGTAAACTCACATCTCATTGTCTGTTTTGTCAGGTAATCCACAAACTTAGGTGGATTGGTGCGGTAGAGACTCAACGGTGACCACTTTTTTGTTAACTATTTTAAGTCATGATTTTATGGTTTAATTATGATTTTCATTTTATTCTGTGAGTTTGTAAACTCTAGGACTTTTTGGACTTTTTGGGTCTAGTAACTGCTGATTTTGGATTTCATATGCTATTAAACTACATGCTTAGACAAAACAGTTTGCTCTTAAATTGACAACTTCTACGCAAACTAAAGTTTTTTAAAACACAACTGCATTTTCATATTATAACCGTTTTAAGGCTTCTGTTGTAATAAGTTTTGACAAATGGACTAAATAAACGGTGTTTTCAATTATAATGTGAATGATTTGACGAGACAACTTCGTTTTCAAATCCGTACCTTGTGACACTTCCAGATTTGACCATAACGTCTGGGTCGAGTTTGGGGTGTTATATTTAGTGGTATCAGAGCTAGGTTAGAAAACTCAGGATGTGAATTTTGGGTTTTAAATTTTTTCGGGAAGAATTGCTCTACAAATATTTTTGATAAACTGGGAAGTATGTGGTATACTGAGTCTCTGGCGCCAATCTTGTAAGTATTTCTAAATTTTTGATAGAAAACTCTAAAAATGCTGTAGTTAGCACTTTCTGAAACTATATCGAGTTGTTAGAGACTGAAATATTTGAAAACAATTTTGAACTTCTGATAATTTACACATAAAACATCTGTTAATAAATACTAAAACTGTTGCATAAAATTATTATTGTAGATAAAACTTGAACTATACGATGAGCACTCGTGGAACGCGCAGACGTATTCAAGGTTGTGGTAGAGGCTATAGGGGGACTCGAGCAGAGTCTTCCTCTTTGGGCAGTATGTCGAATTTGGATACGAGTGAGACACCAGTTTCGCCTGCTAATGAGACTTGGTCTCAAAGTCGCTCAGCTGGGGACGAGACACTGTCCTAAGCCATGTTGAGGATTTTGGAGAGGGTTACTGGACCCTATTCCGGTGCTAGAGGCCGAGGGTCGGTAACTGACTGACTCCGGTCCAATGGTGCTGAGTTGTTTAGGAGTGTCACTAGAGTCACCCCTAATGTAGCCGAGTATTGGTTGGAGGCTACCAAGAGGATCATGAATGATATAGATTGCACTCTCGAGCAGAAATTGAAGAGTGCAGTTTCTTTGCTTCACGATGAGGCTTATCAGTGGTGGTTGACGGTTGAGGAGGATAGTCAGCCTGATGGACTGAATTGGGAATTTTTTAAAACCACCTTTTAGAGTAAGTACATGGGGGCGAGTTATGTGGATGCTCGCAGGTGTGAGTTCATGAATCTCACACAAGGGAATAGATCTGTGGCCAAGTATAAGGCCGAGTTTCTAAGGCTGAGCTGCTACGCTCGAGGCATGGTGGTGACTGAGTATGAAAGGTGCATTTGATTTGAGGATGGCTTAAGGGATAATCTGAAGGTGCTGATTGCTTCACAAGGGGAGCGAGAGTTTGCGGTTCTAGTTGAGAAGGCAAAGATCTTCGATATAAGCGTCTGGAGTGCAAGAATAGGGATCACGAGAGGGGTAAGAACAATAAGGATTCAAAGCCCTCTAGTTTTGTTCAAAGGCCTAAAAAAAAAGACTAGATCTGATGGGCCAGTTATAGTAGGGGCTCTTGTTGCTCATACTAGGATTCAGCTGTGTAGTGATTGTGGTAGGCACGATTCGGGCGAATGGTTGAGGAAGATAAGGGCTTGTCTGAGGTGTGGGACATTAGAGTGCCGTATTTGAGAGTGTCCACAGAGGGCTAATTAGATGCAAGCTTTGGGACCAGCTTTTATGTAGCTTCAAAGGGTAGTTCAGCAGCCACCTAGGGGCCGTGGATAGGCTAGGGGTGGTAATGGTATGGGTCATGGGTAGAGAGCACCGGGAAGAGGTGCTGGCTAGAAAGAGGCGTGGCAGTCTGCTCTGGTCTATGCTACACGGTGCCTAGAGGATAGAGATGCTCCTGATGTCATCACTGGTACATTCTTGATGTCATCACCGGTTTATACTGTTAGTACTATATTTGATGTGCCTTATACTGCACAATGCTGAGAAGATAGACATAGGTTCTACTCACTCCTAAGTAGCTAGTACTGTATCTGAAAACCTAGGGATTTCTATTGAGAGCACCACTAGTGAGGTTACTGTACCGAGTCTATTCAGGTAATTTTTTTCGGGTTAATAAACTCTATAGAGATGTTCCGTTAGTGGTACAAGGGGCTATCCCTCTGGAAAATCTGATGGAGTTGTCGTTTGGGGAGTTAAATTTAATTCTGGGTATGGACTGGTTGGTTGAGCACTGAGTCAGTTTGGACTACGCGATTAAGCGAGTCCTTCTGAAGACCAAGGATGATATGGAGGTGGTTGTGATCGGCGAAAGTCAAGATTATTTTTCCAATGTGATCACCTTTCTTGTGGCTAAAAAACTGGTTCGAAAAAGTTGTAAGGTATACTTGGCTTATGTCAGTGCTTCTGATTATGGGGACTCTTCTGTTGGGGATATCAAAACAGTGAGAGATTTTTTAGATGTCTTTCTTCAAGAGTTACCAGGTTTACCTTTGAATCAGAAAGTTGAGTTTAGAATTGAGCATCTACCGGGTACAGCTCTGGTGTCTACCGCTCCATACTGAATGGCACCGAAGGAGCTTACAGAACTTAAGGCTCAGTTGTAAGAATTTCTGGACCATGGTTTCATTCATCCTGGTGTGTCTCCATCGGGGGCACCTGTCTTCTTTGTTAAAAAGAAGCACGAGACCATGAGGATGTGAATCGATTATCAACAGTTGAATAAGTTGATTGTGAAGAATAAGTATCCACTTCCAAGGATCGATGACTTATTCAATCAGTTCTGAGGGGCTTCAGTGTTTTCTAAGATAGACCTTCATTCTCGGTATCATCATGTAACACCCCTTATGTAACACCTCTAACCCGTATCCATTTTCAGAATGAGGTTACGAGGCATTACTAAAAAATATAAAACTTTCATACATTCACATAATCACTCAGATCATAGTCAAAGTTATACATTTGTAACTTCAATTTAACAATTCTTGAATCTTTAATACACAAAAGCATAAAACAATTTTATTAAATTTGTATATAACCATTTTGTTATCTTATAGCATGAATTACTATTCATATGGTCAATTTCCAATGCAATAACCGAATATTAAAGCATGCTAAATTCATATGTTTTATTCAATATCTATTTTTATTTTACTCTATTACTTTGTAACATCCCGAATTAGGGCCTAGTCAGAATAGTGGTTTTGAGACCCCAAATCTATCGTTAAAATAATTATTTTATGATCATTATGATTTCTAGGATATGAGAATAAGTATGTGTTAAATTTTCATGAAGAAATTATATGTGCAAGTGTCCAATTGGACATTAGGGACCAATTCGAATAAATTACAAAACTTTGGTTCTAGAAGCAATTTGTATGAAATTGCTTTAGGATATTAATTAGAAGTCCTTAAAGAGAAATTTACCCAATCTCTAAGTTTTTGGACAAAAATAGACATGCATGGAAAATTTTGGAAGTTTAGTAAGGAATGGCATTTTGGTCATTTGGTAATAAACTAAATAAAAAGGGAAAAATCAAGCTAAAATTAGCTCATTTTCTTCTCCATTCTACCGAAATTCTAAGGGTCTCCACAGCTAGGGTTTTCCAACATTTCAAGCTTGATAGTAAGTAAATCCTAGCCCCGTTTTTAATGTTCTTCGTATTTTTGAGATCCTCGTAACATGCTCTTTCTATTTCTACCCATATCTCATGGTAGGGATCATGTTTATAAAATTACCCATGCATGAGATGTTTGTGTTTTGATGATTTATGAAGGAATATGAGAGTTTAAAGGATAGTAAACAACTTTTACTAAGTGGTTTTTCATGGAAATGGCTTAAAGGACTAAATTGTAAAAGTCGTTATAATGGGTAGAAAAATATAGAATGAAGGAAAAAAAATGGGCTGCTATGAGTGTGAATAACATTCGGCTAGGCTTGGGTAGCCAAGGAATTACATGCACTTCATTATACAAGCCTTAGGACTAAATTGTAAATATTGTGAAAGGTTAGGGGCAAAATGGTCATTTTGCCCAAAGGTGAGTTTTAATCCTAAAATGAAAAATGTGATGTACTAATAGTCTAATTTTATTGATATAGAGCCCAAGGAACCAATTCTAGAGGTCGACCGTGGAAAACGAGAGGTTTCAAAATAACCGAGACGCCAATCAGAAATGACTATCAAGTAAGTTCGTATAACCCAAAGTAAACTCTTAATATGCTTAAAAATGCATGTTCTTGAATGTATGATAACTAGATATTCATTGCATGATAATCCATAAGACATGCTAGTGTAAATGAAAATATGATAAATGTCCCGGTTGAAATAAAAAGGGAAATCTGATGGTTAAATTATGGCTTACATGACTTGAGATCCTGCATGTGTTGCAGAGAAGGATTTAGCCCGAAAGGGTAATTCACTGATCTCAATATAGAAAGGATCTAGCCCGAACAAGTGTTCCTTGAGTGATTGAGCCTCTCGAAGAATATGGGTCATTAAGAATTTAGCCCGGACGGGTAATCCGATTGAGGACTGAATTTATCCTGGACTGGCAATTCAGATCCAAGTTTATGAGAGTAATTGTCATTGAAAGGAATTTAGCCTGGACTGGTAATCCCGACAATGCTTTATGAGTTAATACTATGGGGATTTAGCCTAAACTGGTAATCCTGCTGTAAGATACAAGGTTCACAGGAGTGCGTACTTGAGATGATCGCTTGTATAACTTAACGGTAATTCGGCTATCCATCGAGATTTCAAAGAAATTCAGTAGGATTAACATGAGGAATAAAGAATGCAAATATTGAATTGATGAGCTCATCTAAGACTAATGACATGATGTATTGATATGAGACTAACTTGATGATTGATTTCATGTGATAAGGAAAACTATTTAATACTTGTTGGAGTTATTGCCTAATATGGTTGTATGCTAATTAACCGGTAAGTTTACTTTCTAGTTATTCGGACTTACTAAGCATTTAAATGCTTACCCCTCTTACTTTTCCCTTGTTTTTTAGAGCTCAAGGACTCGTGAAGGTTGGAAGATGGTCGGAGCTTTGTCAACACTATCAACTTGTCTTATTTTGGCATATAGAAACTTTTATTTCGTTATAATGGCATGTATAGAATTTTTGGTTATTTTTGTTATATGTGTTATTTGGCTAGCCAATGTAAGGCTTGAATGATATGCTTACATCATTTTGTATATGGCCATGAGGTATGACGGATTTTGATGAAGGTTATAGATCTGCTAAATGTGCATGGTTACGTGTGAATGTTTCTTGTGGATGCCAAATGTGTTATACCATGAATGGATATGTGTAATGTGGCCGAATCACTTGGAGATAGTTAGGTCATAATTGGAAATGAGTTATAAAACGAGCCAAGTATAAAATGTTATTATTGGAAAGGTAATTCTTAATACAAAATGGATAACTATCATTTGCTTAATCAATGAGATGAGGTTAACATGCAAAAGATTATGCCAAGGTGGGTTATGGACATATTTAGGCCATGTTAAATGCCATTAAAGTTTATGAATGTGCATGGATGTTGAGGGTGACCATTGGCTTGGGAAATAGCCTCCAAAAAGGTCCACACTAGTAAAGACACGAGAATGTGCCTAGGCCGTGTGTAACACATGGTCAGTCCCCATGGGCGTGTTGTATGGTCATGTGTCCCCTACACCTAAAATTTTAGGTCAGCATGCATGGTAGTAAACACACGGGCAAAGACACAGCCGTGTGTCGCAACCGTGTGGAGGACACGGCCTAGAACACGGGTGTGTGCCATGGCTGTGTGCCCCCAAATGAGTGATGATGTCATAAAGAGAATGTATGGGTTTTTGGACACGGGCGATGACATAGGTGTGTTTAGGAGTTGTGTGGGACACAGGTGTGTGCTTGGTCGTGTGAAAGCCTCTCTGGGTTCAAAATGGAAAATAAATCAAATAATTCAAAATGGGTGAGGGACACGAGCGTGTCCCCAAGCACACGGGTGTATGAGGCATAACCCTAGGCATTTTACTAAAATTTTCCATAGTTTCCGGTTTAGTCCCTAACCGCTAATAATGCACAGTTTGGGCCCTGTAGGCCCATAAGAGGGACAATATGATTTTGTTCAATTGGTTTGAATTTGGAAATGAAATTTTATAACTCGTCTTTTTGAAATGTCTGAGTATGTGTTCGGTAACGCCTCGTGCTTTGTCCTGGTCTAAGATACGGGTAATGTAATAGTCCGGTTTAGACCCTAGTCGGAATAGTGGTTTCAAGACCACAAATATGACTTAGAATAATATTTAAATATTATTTTTCGTGTTTATGATATGTGAATTAGCATGTGTGAAAGTTTCATATGAAAATTTAATTGTTTGTGTGTTTAATTTTTTTTAAAAAAGGACTTAATCGTATACAATGTAAAAGTTGCTAGCTATTTGTTCAAAGTGCTTAAGTGTTATGTCTTAATAGGTCCTTATGAGTTTATTTGACCATTGAATGAATTAAATGACTTAAATGGGCATTATATCATAATATATTTATGGTTTAATAAAAAGGCAAAATGGGAAATTGATTAATATGTTAATATTAATCAAAATAAAACAACAGGTGGCCATTGTTCATCTTTTCTAACCGATTGTAAGAAAGAAACAAGGGTTTTAAAAGCTTTGAACATTTGGCCAAGGTCCAAGCTTAATTCAAGATCAAGAAAAGAGGGATTCAGATTTAGACCGAGGGAAGTCGAAGGTTATAGAGTAGACAATCTGAGTCGATAATTCCGTGTACAAGGTAAGTTCGTACGTAAAACATGATGTTACAAATATATTTTTTGATGCTTGGATTATACATAGATTGTATATATAATTGATTATGGTTGGATACTATGATAAATCAATTGTATTTGGCACTAAGTGTGCGATTCAAAATAGCTTCGGCTATATGAGGCATGATAAACACCAAATTATACATATCTATACCCCAAATACTTATCATATTTATGGATGTTTATTACTAGATTTGTGGATTTTGGTGCTCTTAATCCAGTTATTTCATGTTTTCTGCTCAGGAGAGCATCAAGAGTCGAAAGGAGCTAAAAACGAGCTAAAAAAGGACAAAATAGACCAAATCGAGAAGATGACATGGCCTAAGCCTTACCACACGGGCATCTCACATGCCCGTGGCCTTCGGGGGTGTCGACCAAGGTTTTCACGATTCACACGGCCTGGCCATTGAGCCCTCACGGCCATGTGCAATTCAACGGATCGAACACGGCCTGGTAATCACGTCACACGGCCATGGCACATAGGCGTGTCATTTTTTTCAAAGAGTTGTATTTTACACGAAAAAGGATACTTAGGGAAGAAGAAAGCCAATCCAAAGCCTATATAAACACCCTAACTGTGACCTAAAAGGGGGTCACTCTTTCCAGAACTTTTCTGGAATACAGAACCACACACCAGGAATTACTTGAAGAAAGCCAGAAGATCCATCTCAAAAGCCGGAGCTACTCCAAGACTGAAGATCTCTCTTAGAATTCCTTCAGGGGTTTTAGAGTTTTCTTTATGTTTTGTTATTTTCATACTCTTGAGATGTACTCTTATTTTATTATGAGCTAAACCCCTTAGATACCTAAGGGGGATAAAACCTATGATGGATCTTATTATTAGTATCTGAACTGTATGACAAATACTTGATTTGTTCTTAATTATGTGTTCTTAATACTTGAGTTAATATTCCGGGTATTAATTCATGATTTGATGTGCTTATGCAGAGGAGGAATAGACCCTGCCTAAGAGTAGATTTGGCATAATTAAGCAGAGTTGATCGAACGCCTAGAAATAGGGTTACGAGATTTTGCCAGGTTAGGGTGAAACCTAATATGGGAGTCCGTAGAGTGATTTACTGCTTCCCTAGGGGTTTTAATTAAGAAAGAAATTTCGATTAATTCAACTGAGGGTTAGATGTTATAGTCTCGAAAGGGATAATAACATAGGTTAGGGAGTCTCACGGATCAAGTCAAATGAATAAATCGTCCGGTTCAGAGTCAGATAACAAGTGAAATCTAGGTGGATTCCTCCTTGGTTGTCATCTTTATCAATTGCTTTTCTTTAAGTTTTTTTCCAAATTTTCTCTTTGCTTTAATTAAATCAGTTAATTAGTTTAAATAATTAGTTAATTAAAACAAACCCTTTTATTCTTAGGCTAGATAATAAAAAGATAGTTATTCTAGTACTTTTGGTTCCCTTGGGTACGATATCCCAGTCTTGCCATTACTATACTATTGTTCGATAGGTGCGCTTGCCTTTTCATCATGAGAATAGTTAATCTAGGTTTGATCTTCATTATAAATATTTATTACTTGTTACGAATCACGCGATTAAGTTTTTGGCACCGTTACCGGGGAACTGAAATATTAGGAACACTAAATTTTTATTACTTTAGCCATTTATTTTTCTTGCAATTTTATTTTATTTTATTATTTATTACTTTACTTTTTCTCTCTCTAGGCAGGTTTTTATAGTTTATGACTAGAAGAAACCCGTCAGGACCATTACTTTTTGACAAAGAAATCGATCGTACAATTTGCAAAAATTAAAGAGAAATAAGGCGTAGTTTACGCTACACAGAGAACGAGCAAGAAGACTATACTTAAACCCCAACTGATGAGATGGCTGAAAACCCAGGCGATTAGTTGCCTCCTGCAATTGCAGCTAATCAAAATCCTACTCCACGTACTATGTATGACTATGCTAAACCTTCTTTAACAGGAACTGAGTCTAGTATAGTTAGACCTGCTATTGTTGCGAATAATTTCAAACTAAAACCTAACACAATTCAAATGATACAGCAGTTTGTTCAGTTGGATGGTTTGCAGGATGAGGATCCCAACAAGCACTTGGTGAATTTTCTTGAATTTTGCGATACATTCAAAATCAATGACATTTCTGATGATGCCATTCGTCTTTGGTTATTTCCCTTTTCATTGAGAAACAAAGCTAAACAGTGGTTGAACTCATTACCACGAGGGTCTATCACTACTTGGGAACAAAAGACCGAGAACTTTTTACTAAAATATTTTCCGCCGGCTAAAATGGCTAAATTGCGTAATAATATCTCTTCTTTTGTGCAGATGGATTTAGAAACACTTTACAATGCATGGGAGAGATACAAGGACTTACTGAGAAGGTGCCCTCACTATGGGTTACTGCTTTGGTTGCAAGTTCAAACGTTCTACAATGGTGTGAATCCCTCGACAAGACAAATGATTGACACAGCTGCTGGAGGAACCATCAACAATAAAACACCGGAAGATGCCTATGAATTCATAGAGGATATGTCACTGAACAACTATCAATGGCAAGTTATGAGGACAAAGCCAACAAAAACAGTCGGCGTGTATAACATCGATTCAGTCACCATACTCTCTAATCAGGTAGGACTTCTCAATAAAAAAGATTGATAGTTTTCTTGGTTCTACGTAGGCACATCCAGTAATAAGGTGTGACTCAAGCGGAGGAGGTGTACATACAGAATACCAATCCTTCAATCCTACAACTGAAGAGGAACAAGTCAACTATATGGGTAATAATAACTTTAGATCTCAAAATAACCCATACAGTAATACTTATAATACAGGTTGGAGGAACCACCCAAATTTCTCCTGGAGTGGTCAAGGAAATCAAAAGCCACAAAATCCTCAGGGTTTTCAACAGCAACCTTATCAACAGGAGAAAAAACCAAACCTTGAAGAGATGCTTTCTAAATTCATCTTGGTGTCAGAAACCCGTTTCCAAAATACCGAGACAGCACTTAAGAATCAACAAGCATCGGTCCAAGGACTCGAAACTCAGATAGGCCAACTATCCAAGCTAATCTTCGAACGACCATAAGGTAGCCTACCAAGTAATACTAAACCTAATCCGAGGGAACACCTTAATGCAATTAGCACTCAAGATAAGGAAGGATTCATTGCACCTGAGCCAGAAATGCAGCAAGACAACGCGATGAACAAAGGACAAGAAGAGGTAAACAATAATGATCCCAAACAGGTAAGTACAACTCATGAACCTCGTGTTCCATATCCTAAAGTGATGACGAAAGACAGAACAGAAGAACAATTCGGTAAGTTTGTCAAACTCTCAATGAAATTACATATTAACTTACCCTTTATTGAAGTTCTTTCGCAAATGCCCAACTCAGTAAAATTCTTAAAGGAACTTCTGGCCAATAAAAGGAAATTAGACGCTACATCACCTGTGGAACTCAATGCAGCCTACTCAGCTATTCTAAAGAATGAGTTACCTAACAAATTGAAAGATCCAGGGAGTTTTACAATTCCTTGCTTAATTGGTAGTCTATCTGTGAATAATGCTTTAGCTGATCTAGGGCAAGTATAAATGTTATGCCATATAAAATTTTTAAACGACTAGGTCTCGAAATCTTAGAACGATTAATTCTCTCTATCCTTTTATTAGGTATAGGGATCAGTCGTTATTCCATCTGTGATGGTCTATGGGTTGGGCTAGTTATTCCAGAACCTAAAGTTGAAACAAGAAGGAATTTCCCTGGGTAATAAACATTCAACGAAGAAGGACTGAGACCCCGAAGGTAGTAATGGAAAAAAGTTTTAACTCAGGAATCTCCCTTTTTCTTTTTAGCCGCTAAGGGGTTACGTTAGGTTAATAGAATAGGAATGAAAAATTGGTACAGTAAGAGCTCTATCGTATGCTAGACCAGATCAAATTGAGGAACGAAGGGCCTTCTTCATGCAAGCTGTACCTTTGGCTATTGATTCGCTAATAAAGAGTACCTTTATCCCACTAAATATTGTTCATTCGCTACTTACAGAAATAGGGCTACTCTAGGTAAGCTAATGAGATAGTTCGAAAAGGCCATATCTTACTTAAAGGGTAATTGATGTTCTTTGGCCATATCTTATACGGTAATTGAGTCTTTGAGGTTCAGTGCAGAAGTCTAGTTCTTTACCTTGCCTAGATAGGCTTCTCAACCAAATCTTTTCAACCAGAGTAGGAAAGTGCTTTCCTCTTCCAATTGGGCAAAGTACAGGTGGGGTCAGAAAGTAAGATTTTTGCTATAAAACTTTGATGTCTAATGTACCCCTATCTAGAGACCCAAACCCAACCCGAAGCAAGGGCTTTGGGCTCAGAAACAAGGGAAACAAGCAAATCAGGGTTGGCATCCTTTTAGTTATATGCTTAACTCAAATACCCAACTCTCTAAACAAAGATGCTCAAATTAAGCATTTTGGCCTCAAGTTAAGTAAAACCACATGGGTCAGAAACAGGTATTTTAGCTATAGCAGATGTGGATTCAGCTCCTTCCGATAAAGCTAGCTATTCCCGCTAAACCCGTATCTGCTGCTTGGTATCTTTCTGCTGTTGGTGAGAACTTCTCTTTTTTAACATAAAGCCCAAATCTGGTTGATCAATTGGTAAAGTGCTCCACGAGAGGATTACCTGAACGCCAGAACTCACTCCATTTGAGTATATAGCCTTTGGTTTGATGTAATTGATTGAAGGAGAGAGACTCTTAGAGGAGTATGGGAGTGGGAAGAAAGTCTCTGTAACACCCCGAACCCGAGACCGACACCGGAGTCGGACACGAGATGTTAACAAACTTTGAAAATTTTTCCAGACACTGCCCAGTCTGAGTACTATTCGCTTCAAAAATCATATCTTGAGTTTCACAACTCGAAAATCAGTTTTGTGATTTTTCCCTGAAACTAGACTCATGTCCCCACCTATGTATTTTTTTCCAGAATTTTTGGTCGGGCCAATTAGTACAGTTTATTAGTCAAAGTCTCCCATGTTACAGGGGTCGACTACACTGACCTTTTCCCATTACGACTGGGATATCTCTCTGGACAGAGCTTCAATACTGATGCCGTTTGTTTCTATGGAAACTAGACTCAGAGAGGAATCCATACATATATGGTATGACCCCTAATTATCTCTGGTCAATTTATAGTGAATTTCCAAAGGCGGAACAGGGAATCCAGAAACTGTTCTGGCCCTGTTCCACAAGAACCCGAATATCTCATACTGTACTGTTCCTATGATTGTTTCGTTACTTCCATATGAAAGTAGATTCATCAAGGTTCGATTACATAATTTATTCACCATTTAATTCCACTCCTACGAATTCTTGTGATTTTTCCAATCCACACCACTGCTGCTATCAGCTTCTGTTTTCAAAGTGAACCTTACCTAATTTGGGGTTTCATGGACCAACTAGGGCCTTGTCATACATAAGCCCACATATGATCATACTTAGCCATTCTAGTGGCTGATCATTTGCTCAACACTTCCATTCCAACTATAGTTACATCATGAAACCATCTATACATTCATAAATACGAATGGTCTAATGCCATACTCCACTTCTACAAGCCATTTTCGCATGGCTGTACACTTATACATTTCATAAAGTACTCGAAAGACAACAATGGGTAGTCCTATACATGCCATAACAAAATTCAACCAAAATAGTACCCAAAAGAGCCTTTGATAGTGTGGGCGACTTCGACTTCAAGATCCCGAGTCCGATAGCTGGAGAACCAAAAATCTATAAAACAAAGGAGCAATGTAACGAGTAAGCAATTTATGCTTAGTAAGTTTGAGCAAGGAATTCCAGCATAAACAAAGAATATCTCACATTTAGCTAAACGGAATATTTCATAATACGCAATTTATCGATATTAAACTTGCTTCACAACATTAACAACCCTTATGCACATACACAATAGACTAACTTAGCCGAAGGCCGATAGCTCGTTTATCAACTGAGCGAACATTTATTTGTAAGGGGCTCGATTAAATTCAACACATACGTAACATATCCCCATATTGGGATGTTTTTCGAGTATTCGCTGGAATTTTACAGCAAGCTCATTCATTACCAAATCACGTACCTTCGGGATTTAACCGGATATAGCTCCTCGTTCAAATGCCTTCGGGACATAGCCCGGTTTTAGTAACTCACACAATGCCTTCGGGACGTAACCCGGATTTAACAACTCGCACGATTGCCTTCGGGACTTAACCCGGCTTTAATAACTCGCACGAATGCCTTCGGGACTTAACCCGGATTTAACAACTCGCACGAATGCCTTCGGGACTTAACCCGGCTTTAGTATCTCGCACAAAGGCCTTCGGATCTTAGTCCGGATATATTCACTTAGCACAAAGCCTTCGGGACTTAGCCAGGACAGCATTCAATTAATCATGCACATCCAACAATAATTCATGGTACATTCATATTTCATTTTCGTTTACGAAACTCAAACACAAGGCACATATTGTCCTTGCACATTCGGCTCAATAGCCACACATAGAGCATGATTTAATCACATCGAAATTTAAGCTCTCTTACTCAAGAACTTACCTCGGGTGTTGTCGAACGATTCCGCTAGCTATTCAACCACTTTTTCCTTCCCTTTATCGGATTTATTTCCCCTTTGCTCTTGAGCTTAATTAAACAAATAAATTGATTTCATCATTTAGGCATCAAAAAGATGAACACAAGGCACTTAGCCCATATTTATACATTAGACATTAAAGTCTCATACATGCAAAAATCATGCATCAACACAACATATTAGCTAATTTCTTTCCCCTTGGCCGAATATGCATGTCTATTTTTGGGGTCGATTTCAACACTTAATGCACACATATACACACTAGTAAAGCATCCTCCCCCTTTTCATCAATTTAACACATGCATTGCTCATTAACATGCAAAGTTACATTCGGCCTTAGCACACATCTTGCTAGCCGATTCTTCTCCATTTAGCAACCAATGCACATATGTGCTCACAAAAAAAATGCTAAAAAGGAGGTTCAAGAATCATCAAGCCATCATCACATGCATCATTAACAAGCTTCATATTTTGCATGCAATGGCATTAACACAACCTCCACCTAGGCCGAATCTTAACTCATCCTCATGCCTCATCACCACAACATCAAACACCAACCAAGAATGATGCATCCATGGTCAAGTGCCATTTCCATCACATAGCAAGATTTAGACCATGGGCTAGGTAGAACTCAAGCTAACAACTAAAACATGCATGCATCTCATGGAACATCATCAAACATACCTTAGCCTAGCTACATGCATGGCCGAATCTCTTCACCTTTCTTCTTCTTTCCTCCTTAAAATTTTGGCCAAGGATGAACCAAAGGATGAGAAATTTTTTTCTTTGTTTTTCTTTCTAATTTAGGCTAAATGAAGGTGAGAAAAGGATGAACAAAATTCCCCCTTTCTCTTCTTTAGCTCACGGCAATGGGGGGAAACAAACACTACACACACATTTTTTTTTGTATTCATCATACTCCTTTTCATTATTTAATTTCCATGCCTATTATTTTATTTTTTTCCACCCATGATGCACCAACAAAACATGTCTATGACATGTCTTGGCCATCAAACTTGGTCTACCATGCTTGTCATGGCTGGCCACTACTAGTAGGGGGGGAATTTGACATGCAAGTCCCCCCCTTTGTCCACATGCACTAATAGGTCCTCACACATTGACCTATCACATTTTAGAATTTTCTCACATAAGTCCTATTGACTAAATTCACATGAAATCAACCAAATTGAAGCTTGAAATTTTCACACATTCATAGTTACATATTCTAGACAATAAGTATCACATTCAAACATTTCGGTGACTCGGTTTAGCGGTCCCGAAACCACTTCCCGACTAGGGTCAACTTTGGCTGTCACAACTCTCCCCCACTTAAGAAATTTTCGTCCCCGAAAATCTTACCGGTAAATAGGTTTGGGTATCGTTCTTTCATCGAGCTCTCGGTCTCCCAAGTAGCTTCCTCGATCCCGTGTTTGAGCCATAACACCTTTACTAGCGGAACTCTTTTGTTTCGCAACTCCTTCACTTCACGAGCTAGGATACGCATCGGTTCTTCTTCATAGCTCATGTCGACTTGAATTTCAACCTCTGATGGGCTAATTATATGCGATGGATCAGATCGATAGCGTCGAAGCATCGAAACATGAAAGACGTCATGAATCTTTTCAAGCTCCGGGGGCAAAATCAATCTATACGCAATCGGACCAACTCGTTCGGAGATTTCGTACGGCCCAATGAATCTTGGGCTCAACTTGCCCTTACGGCCGAACCTGAGTATCTTTTTCCAAGGTGAAACCTTAAGGAACACTTTGTCTCCCACCTGATACTCGATGTCTTTTCGTTTCAAATCTGCGTACGACTTTTGACGATCCGTGGCTACCTTCAGACTTTCACGGATTACCTTTACTTTCTGTTCAGCATCTTTAATCAAATCAACTCCGAAAATTTTACTTTCACCGAGCTCGGTCCAAAACAATGGTGTACGGCATTTACGACCGTACAAAGCCTCGTAAGGTGCCATCTTAATACTTGATTGAAAACTATTGTTGTAAGCGAATTCAATCAAAGGTAAATACCGTTCCCATGAACTACTGAACTCGAGGATGCAACATCTCAACATATCCTCAAGTATCTGAATTATCCTCTCGGATTGACCATCGGTTTGGGGGTGAAAAGCAGTGCTAAAATGCAGCTTGGTACCCAGAGCTTCTTGCAATTTCTTCCAAAATCGTGAGGTGAATCTCGGATCTCTATCCGACACGATAGAAACAGGTACCCCGTGTAATCTCACAATTTGATAAACGTACAATTCAGCTAGTTTATCCAATGAAAAATCCGTGCGTACGGGGATGAAATGAGCCGACTTAGTCAGTCTATCAACAATAACCCATATCGCATCCTTCTTACTTGCTGACAAAGGCAGTCCGGACACAAAGTCCATTGTGACTCGATCCCATTTCCACTCGGGTATCATGATCGGCTGGAGTAATCCTGAAGGCACTTGATGTTCCGCTTTCACTTGTTGACATATTAAACATCTCGAAACAAAGTCAGAGATGTCCCGTTTCATACCATGCCACCAAAATTGACGTTTCAAATCGTTGTACATTTTCGTACTCCCCGGGTGAATTGACATTCGGCTACAATGGGCTTCGTTCAGAATCATCGAAATGAGTTCCGAATTCCTTGGAACACACAAACGATTTCTGAACCTCAAACAATCATCATCATCAATTTGAAACTCCGATTCCTCGTTCGGAAAACACTTAGCCCGTTTTGCAACCAATTCATCATCGACTTTCTGAGCTTCACGAATTTGGTGAGTCAATAATGGTTTAGCTTTTAATTCGGCTACTAACACACTGTCTGGTAGAACAGACAAATGCACGTTCATCGCTCGTAAAGCAAACAATGACTTCCGGCTTAAGGCGTCCGCAACCACGTTAGCCTTTCCCGGTGGTAATCAATGACAAGCTCGTAATCTTTCAACAACTCAAGCCAACGTCTTTGTCGCAGATTCAAGTCTCGTTGAGTCATCAAATATTTGAGACTTTTGTGATCCGAAAATACATGGCACTTCTCACCAAACAGATAATGTCGCCATATTTTTAAAGCAAACACGATGGCAGCTAGTTCGAGATCATGGGTCGGATAATTCCTCTCGTGTGGCTTCAATTGTCTCGACGCATAGGCCACGACTCGACCTTCTTGCATCAATACGCAACCCAACCCAAGTAGGATGCGTCACTATAAATGACAACTCTGATTCGA